>NC_045736.1:31893321-31915951 GCF_008692095.1 Etheostoma spectabile | reverse complement strand
TAGACTAAAATTAAAGGAATGGATGTTGATTGATAATCACAGACTGGAACATGTCAACTTTTACTCAATGCTATTTCAAATACCACTTCCATTTGTTATTTGCTTAAATTTGAAAAACACACCCTACAAATGAATGAAAGTAGAAATGTGTTCTTGCCAAAGAGCATTATGTGGAATCAATCATGTTATTTTGGGAAATTACAAATGGAAAGAACATTGATATAGGAAAATGGTTCAATTTGACCCGGGGACAACATGAGGGTTAAGACTTGTTGAAACCCAAATGTGACTGCTGGCGTGCACCAGGGTTTGCGTAGGCTCTGTGGAGACCTTTGGGTACGGCCAATTCTTTTGTGACAGCGCCACTCGGCTACAAACGGCAGCGGGACGATCCTCTGCGGATGTGTGTCCCCCAAGCGGATAGTATAAACAGAGCTTCTACTGCAGCGGTCCCTGTACATGCCGGTTCGGTACAATAATACAGTAGAACTGACGGCCTCTGGCCTGCTGTTTACATGTGAGCCACCTAGTTGGCGTTCATGGCGTTGGCGTCTTACTGATGTTCTGCATCAAAAAGCTCTTCCATGGATAGTTTTAGCCTTATGTCAGGTTACTTTGTCCCAATGTGTACAAACAAACAGGGATTTTCAGCAGATCAGACAGGTATCCACTTTCCCTTGGTGAAAATAACCAAAGAGATTTATGAGAAATGTGCTTTGTTTTGAAATCCTTTTTTATTGAAACACCAAATGTAGGTGATAGAGGTCAGAATGAAAGTAGAAATTGGAGTCATGTTATCGTGCTTGGAAAGAAAAAATGAACGTTCAAGATTGTGTGTGTGTGTGTGTGTGTGTGTGTGTGTGTGTGTGTGTTTGTCCTGAATAGCAGTGGACAGCAGCCCTCAACAGCCACAGCAGCAGGCTGATTCCAGTGGCAGCCATGCATGAGGACACAGCTGCAGGGAGCACACACACACACACACACACACAACACGTAATTCACTCACAACACAGAATAAACACATATAGATTCAGACACACGTAGGGATATATAAATGACTTGCATTTGTAAACCCACACACAAACCCACATTTTATCACATGCACAAACACACACACAAACACACCACCACAAACACACACACACACACACACACACCACACACACACCACTCAGGCCACACACTCATGGGGCCTCTATATTTAATCTGATGGCATTACATAAACCACGCCGTGCAGACGGCACCGAGGACAGAACAGAGAGAAAAAGAGAGAGTGGAGACAGCATGGAAAGCAAAGGCACCACGACTGTGCAAAGTTACCCTCTACTTCCCAACCACTGTAAGTGCCCCTGTGCTTTAGTTAACACGATCTGACTCTTACCCCATCATTCACAACATTAAAACACAAATTCACAACACACACACACACAAACACCTACACACACTCTAGCACCTGTGCAGGGGGGGATGGTGTCACCTTCAGCAAAGGAGAAGTGCTCACTAACACAGATTTAGACAATATTTGAGAGAAATAGGCCTTTTGTGTACATAGAACAAGTCTTAAATCTTTGAGTTGAGCTCATGAAAAATGGGAGCAAAAAGTGTAGCATTTATTATTTTGTTCAGTGGATTTCTTCTGACTTGCTAAATATTTCAGTGTCAGCACCCTAACGTAATATGTTAACCCTAGCATGTTAGGTCAAAGTGCTGAGCCTTGGTAAAGAGTCATCGGTAACTACCCGACATGAAATGAAGCTTAGCGTTAGTTCATGCAGGACACAGAAATCATTCGTTCATTTCTGATTTGATTATCATTCATAACAAACACACACCAATCACAGCCATTATCCCATCTAGGGGGTCCTTTTAAATGGGACTCCCTCCTCACTGCTCCCTGCTACACTTTTACATAACCTTATCGCCAGGGGACTATAGTCCAATACAAAAACTGACTAGTGCATCGACACAAATTAACGGCTGGATGTGCCAGAACTTTCTGAAATTAAATGAAGGAAAAAATGAGGTGGCGTGTTTTGGAGCAGAGAGGAACGATTAAAAGTCTGCGCTCAGCTTCAAACAACAATGTTAAAACAAACAGACAAAGCCAGAACTTGGTGTAGTCAGGACTCAGACCTGAACTTTAACAGCCATTAAGACAATTACAAAGTCAGCCTACTATCACCTTAAGAATATATAAGGGTTAAAGGACTTATGTGTCAACAGGATTTGGAAAAACTTGTCCATGCCTTTATCTTCAGTAGAATGACTACTGTAACGGGGTCTTTACAGGTCTCCCTAAAAATCAATCAGACAGCTGCAGCTGATTCAGAACGCTGCTGCTCGTCCTCACTAAGACCAAGAGACTGGACACATCACTCCAGTTCTGAAGTCTTTACACTGGCTTCTGTGTCTCAAAGATTGATTTCAAAGTACTTGCTAGTTATAAATCACTAACGGTTTAGGTCCAAAATATATTGTGATCTGCTACACAATAGAACCACCAGACCTCTCAGGTATCTGGGACAGGTCTGCTTTCTGTCCCCAGAGTCAGAACTAAACAGGGTGAAGCGCTTTCAGTTTCTATGCTCTCATATCTGGAATAAAACTCCCAGAAACCTGAGATCCGCTGCTACTCTCAGTTCTTTAAATCAAGGCTGAAGACCTTTCTTTTGATGCTGTTTCTTTAAATGACTAATCATTTCTTTAAATTTCTTATGCTGCACGTAAATTTTATTCGTGTTTTATGTTTCTTTGTTTTTAACTGTCTATTCATGTGTTTTCCGGTTTTTAATGCTTGTGATTTTTAACTGTTTTACTTGTGTTTTATCTGTTTAAACTGATTTTGTGTAAAGCACTTGAATTGCCGTTGCTGAAATGTGCTATACAAATAAAGCTGCCTTGCCTTGCCTTGCCTTGCCTTACACTGACGCTGCTTCACTCAAGCTTTGCCTCCACCCCCAGCCTCCATCTTCCTAGATCATAGCCCTAACATGACTCAAATGGTTAAATGGTTTTCAATGTCACATGGTGCCCCAAGGGTAAAGAGAGGAGTCCCTAAGCGTAGCTCCTATGGCGCCATTTTGATGCTACAAAGCCATCACCTGCAGTTAGCATCCCATTGACTCCCATTCATTTTGGTGCAGCTTTGACAGTGAATGACTTTCCATCGGAATTGTTTAAAGACTCTATTTGTCCGTTGTTTATTTCTAAAGAAACACGACAATGTAGAAAAGGCTCCATTACCTTGTATGTCACGTTATGGCTCCATAGCAGAGGTTTTTATTAAAAAAAAGGCCAACGATTGTGTCATAACCACGCTCACTGTCACATAGTTGAAAAAAATCACCGTTTTGTCAGGAGAAGCTTGCAGACAGTTTGGACTTCCATCAGCTGTTAAGGTTTAATTACTAACATTAACTAGCATTTTAGTTAGCAGTAATTAGCCTGTGCCTATGTTATCTCCTAACATACACCTACCTCTCCGTCTCTGCTGATTGGGAATGATTGAGATTGAGAGAGATCTCTTGCAGAGCTACCAGAAGACTTCCAACTTTCAGACAGGTTGCTCACGTCACATCTACGTCTTCCAGCTCAGTTGGAGGCTGCGCGGTAACGCTCTGCAATCACCGGGAAAGAGCTTCTAATAGACTTCACTGGTCTCCGTCCAGAGCAACGGGATCTGTGGGTCAATTTCTTTAACTGTCTATGGGTGCTCCCTGTCTCAGATTAGCATGCCACTTGGCTGGTCCAGGGAACATTATGTAGGGTAGAGCCATCAGCGCCAAGCCTAACTGGATTTCCATTTGTTGCAATAGATGGGTGAATCTATGACAAGAGGGCTGCTGACATGAATGCAGTTTAAGTAGAGCTAAAACTGACAAAGTAGCTTAGAGTGACAGGTGATCCCAGTCCGATAATGCAGAGCCTGAGCTCCTCATGCTGAGTCTGACATATGTTTTAGTACAGAGGATAAACCCTGGATGTAGAGAGCTGTATCATGCTGCAAGATGGCCCTCTTATTTATTATTCCATTGCAAGTTCCTCTAAGACAGTGATTGTCAACTGGCGGCCCATGTGTCTGGCCCGCTAGGTAATAATGATTTCAGAAAATGTGAAAAGTAATGGTGTTCTGGTATTAAGTGTTTTGAGCATTCAGAGCAGGTAATGTTCCATGGGGAGAGCGTTGCAGATCTAACGTTAAGTCACACTTAACTGGACAACACCCAGGTAAACCAGACAAAATGCCCTGCCGTTTCTTCACTTGGATACATGTTGGAAGACAGACGGGATTCTGAACGCTTATGTCCTCCCTTCACACACACAGCAGAGCCGAGGTGTGTGTGTGTTACCACAGGCAGTACACGTGGGCTACCTAATGACACAGAGGATTATAAACTGCCGCTGGCGCAGATGAACTAGCGCTAGGCTCGTTACTGTGAGTAGGCTAAAATAAAACCTTAGAAAGTCAATATTTATCAATGCCCCCGTCTATCTACAGGCATAAACATGTAGGAAGTGATATTTCAATCTGCTGTGTCTGCACAGTTCACTCTTGTCCACTGAGATGTTTCAGACAAACACAGCTCTACTCTGCCAATAATTCATTTTTAAAATCAAGCTAAAACAAAAGATACGGATGTATTATAAGACCCTAACAGATGCATGTGCAGAGATCACAGGGGGAGTCAAACCCGGGTCTCCCACATCAAAGGCATGTATGATATTCACTGCACCATCACCTCCCCTGGAGTGTCTGCTTGGAAAAATGTAGGCCCTTGGAAAAATGTAGTTGATGACCCCTGCTCTAGGATGCATACGCAGGCTCAGGCTTCCTGGGGTTTCAGCCCTTTAGGGCCTATAAAGCCGTTCTCTGGTCCAGCCTGTTGAGAGTAGGGGTGGGGGGGAAATCAATACAGCATAGTATCGCGATATTTTCAGTGGCAATACTGTATCAATAGACAGGAGCCAAGTATGGTTCTTTTGTTAAATATTATATATGTGTTGTCAGTTTGTCCCATTTTGCAGCAATAAGATTAAAGTGATATAATCAAACAGTGAAATGTTTCTTTTTAGATGAAACAGATGTTGCCAAAGTTTCCTTTTGTCATTTGAAATTGGGAAAAAGTTGGAAAAAAGGTTAGAGATTGCAATATATTGCAGAATATTGCAATATGTCTAAAATCGCAATAATATCGTATTGTGGCATAAGTATCGTGATGATACCGTATCGAGAGGCCGATTCCCACCCCTAGTTGAGAGCATGTGGATTAGAGACGTCTTTCTTTTGACGACCCGGGAGACTTCCCATCAGAGCTGGTGTGATATCGAGAAAATCCAAAATCCCATTGTTTCTGAAATGCATATACTGTAGATGCCACGGAATTTGAGTTTAACCAGAAAAAGTGAACGTCATGGGGCGACGACAGCACCAAAACACCTGGTTAAGTTTAGGAAAAAGAAATGAAAACACTTCAGAGGTACGATCGTTTCCTGGGTGAAAGTCTGCTATTTCATTTTGAGATTATTTTCCATTGGACATTGACGTGCATAAACAAGTGGCTGGCCGAGTAGTGGAAGGGGGATTTATTTCTTGCATTTATTTATGTAACGTGATCATCTGCTGGTGCCATCCTCAGCTGCTTCAGCTGTGGTAAGGAGATATGAATAGCAAAGTTGTTTCTTCGTCTTGTCATGCATTCAACTATTGTGACATTTTATTACACTTAAATTATTATGAACAGATGATTGCAGCTACATTTTCTACACTTTTTAGAGAGACGTATTACATTCTGACTTGGGTTTTACATTTCCCAGGACATTATCAGCTTCCACGAGGATGAGGAAGAGAAAGACTTGTATAAGGGAAGAGAACACACACACACACACACACACACACACACACACACACACACACACACACACACACACACACACACACACAGACAGACAGAGGAGGATCTTGCCACCCTTATCTTGTATTTTCTGACGTGCTTGTACTTTCTTGCTTTTATCTCCTGCTTTTTATCTGTATTTGTTGTTCCCTGATCTCCATGAAGCACTTTCTGACAAACCTGTTTGATAAAAGCCCTTAGGAATAAATCAGGCTTGGCTTTCAGAAATGAACAAGGGAAAAAAAGAGAGAGGCAGAGACAGAGGACGGGGATCAGAGGCATGGAGAGGAATGGAAGTTAATGAAACAGTACCCCAACAATGCAACAGGAGGGCACTGCTTACGCGGAAAAAACGGAAATTGTTTCCCTTGAGTACTACTTACAGGGAATGGTGTCTAAACCCAAACCACAATCTTTTTTTCTAATGTTAACTAGTTGATTTGGTCAACACAATCTCACTATAGCACATTTTAGGCCTTTATCATATAGAACAGCTGAAGATGGGAAAGGGGAGAGAGAGGGGGAATGACATGTAGCAAAGGGTTGCAGGTCGGAGTTGAACCTGCGGCTGCTTTGATGAGGACTGATCCTTTGTACACGGGGCGCATTCTCTACCAGGTGTGCTATCCAGACGTCCCTGAAAGGTGATTTTTGCGTCCTATCTGACGCTGAGAGCCACTGGCCAAGCATCAGGATTCAATGAGTTTTCCTTACCAGCACCAAAAGGGACGCCGGTATTCCCGAACAAGCGTGTTATATGACGCTAAAGGAGACAACTAAGCGTGTAACATGACGCTAAAGGAGACAACTAAGCACGTTATGGGACGCTAAAGAGACAACCAAGCGTGTTATATGACGCTAATGGAGACAACTAAGCGTGTTATATGACGCTAAAGGAGACAACTAAGCATGTTATGAGACGCTAAAGAGACAACCAAGTGTGTTGGAGGACGTTAAGGAGACGACCAAGTGTGTAATATGACGCCTAAGGAGACAACTGAGCTTGTTGTGAGACGCTAAAGAGACAACCAAGCGTGTTATATGACGCTAAAGGAGACGACCAAGCATGTTAGAGGACGTTAAGGAGACGACCAAGCGTGTATTATATGACAGAAAAGGTCTCCTTTACCGTCAAAGGCATCTGACCAAACGCCTGTATTTTACGAGATGGGAGTGAGAATGTGTTGTTTTGGTCCGTACAGGGACTTGAACCAGGTACCCTCCGGTTCCCAACCCAACTCCCTGGTGGATTAAATGAGTCAGAATGTCCTCGGTGAGAAAGGCCTGCTCTCTTCCACTATGGTTTACCAGAGAACAAAGGTGAAAACGTGTTTTTAGCCGACAAGAAGAGGTCAAGGTCTAGTAGTTTGAATGAGGCCGAGCTGAAAAACCAGGAAAGGCGCCCGCGTGGCAGGTTGTCCCCTCTACCTGCACCAACACACGGCTGTGAAAAACACTTTGGCTCCAACCAAGTTAATCTCAGAAAATACTCTGCTCTGCAGTCCTGCCTCTCCGAACACACTGGGACAACTCAAATTCCCATGTGCAGAGCTTAATGTAACAGTCCAAATGCTCCAGTGGAGCCGATCAGCGGCTGACAGGAGGAGACTGCAGCAGGAGCAGTCAGCTCCCAGGTGTCACTGCTGCTGTGGAAATGGGAAAACCAGATGGGGCCAGGAAAAAAACAAGAAAACGGTATGACAGTTTTCCCTTGACATAATCAGTGAGAATTAGGAGGGGGGGAAATAAAAAGGGAAAAACGTAACCCTTGTGTTGTCTTCCTGTCAACAGTGCAACTTTTTGTGTATTACTCACATTATTTTGGTTGTCTTTTTCAAAAATGTTGTTGCTTTTCCCCTTGATGTTATTGTCACTTTTTTTCCTGCACCTTTTATCGTTTGTTTTTTTTTGGGGGGGGGGTTCCCCATGGTTTTGAAGCTTTTGTGGACATTTTTGTCACTTTTTTCAACATTCTTTCGTACATTTTTTTTAACGCCCTGAAATTCAATAAATCATCAAAATTCAAAGAAAGTAGTGGGCTGTTCGTTTATTTTTGGGAAGAGCGTTTTGTGGAACAATCTGCGCTATTTTTCTCAAAATGTGTTTGAAAGAAACCCACTTCTCTGATAAACACATTTTTTAAAAGGACAATTAACTTAGTGAAGAATCCTTTTGAAAGACAACGCTGCTTGATTATCAAAAAAGGTCCTAATCACAATTATTTTGGTCAACATTAAAATCACAATTATTTAACCCTTGTGTTGTCTTCCCGTCAACCATTAAACCAATTTTTTTGTCAACACTATTGTCTCTTTTTGTGACATTTTTGTCGCTTTTGCTGTTTTTTTGTTTTGTTTTTGTCAGTTATGAGATATTTTCAGCTTATTTCAAAAGGCCCATTTTTTTGGTGATGAAAGAACTGTAAATGGGTCAAATTTGAGCTGAGGACAACATGAGGGTCAACACAAATTTATAGAAAATCGTAAAAAAGCCATTAAGAAAACATATAGTTTTCCTTCATACTTTTCCCGTTTTTTTCCCAGTCAGAACACAAGACAAAACAGCAAAACGTAAAATATAAAATTATAATTTTTTCACAGTACTCTTTTTTTATTATTGCAAGGAGCCTAAATCATAATCGAGATTGATATTTGATAATTTGCACAGCCCTATGAGCTGGATGTATATTGTATGTCTGTGTTTTTAAGAAGAGGACCCGGAGCCGTGGGCCTGAAAGTGTAAGAAAGTGAGACACTAACACAACGGAGTGACACGATGACCCCTCGTAAAAGTTATAGCCAGGACAGAGGCAACCTTCATGCTCTGTCTCTCACACACACACACACACACACACACACACACACGCGCACACACACACACACACGCTTGGTGTCACACAGCTAATTAAGAACCAGTGATTGGCCGGTTTTGTTCTTGCTAATGTGTATTTTTATTGCCTTCCTCTTCCAAATCACATGCCTGGGCAATCTCGCAGCGCTTTAACCACAGGCACGCAGCCCAACTGTTGGGATTCCAGTCCCGGTCACGTCCAGAACTCCCACTCGAGCTAATAAAAGACATGTTGAGACACTCAACAACACGGGGACATCATCTATCTTCTCATCAAAAGGTGAAGAATTCTACAGCGGAGGACGATGAAGTCAAATTGAATGACACTTCATTGTATGAAATGTGCATAACAACATACTAAACATTATGAGAATGTGGTATATGAATTTATACATTAAGGAAGCACATTCTGTAGTGCATGTTGGACTGTATTGTGATTAGGACTAGGTTTTATTATTACATTTCTTTGTAAAACTCAGATTGGCACGATGTCTAGCTAGCGGTCTGGATTTCCCCTGCAGATCTGAGGACCAGTAACCATAGTCCTCAGATTGGACAGATAGTCTAGCTAGCTGTCTGGATTTACCCTGCAGAGATCTGAGGACAAGGTAACCATAGTCCTCTATTGGACATAACTAGATCTGTCTGGATTTACCCTGCAGAGATCTGAGGACCAGGTAACCATAGTCCTCAGATTGGACAGATAGTCTAGCTAGCTGTCGGATTTACCCTGCAGAGTCTGAGGACCAGGTACCCATAGTCCCTATTGGCAGATAATCTAGATGCTGTCTGGATTTACCCTGCAGAGATCTAGGACCGTAACCATAGTCCTCAGATGGACAGATAGTCTCTAGCTGTCTGGATTACCCTCAGCGATCTGAGGACCAGTACCAGATGAAGTGTAAGGTGACAGCCTACCGGCCAAAAATAAGGGACATCTGGCGGATCTTCCAGCCCACTGGAGCAATCCCCTAAAGGAATCATTGTCGACATAGACTAATAATAAGGGCTAACAAAAATGAACGCAATAATAACCAGTTACGCAACAGTTATGTTGGTAAATTGGGCCTTGGGCCTGGGTAGTTAACGTTGTGGATGTCCAGCAGAAACAAAGCTCCTTGAGCAGTAATGTGCGTCATACGCCGTGCAGTCCCAGCACGAGGTATTGGCATGTACTGTCGATGTGAACTGAGTTACCACCAGTAGACGTCCAGTCCCAAGCACCATGCACACGGCTGATGCAGAGACCCCCCCGGTCCCTCTTTCAAGACCATCTAGAACAGAAAAAAAGAAAGTGCTATTAATTTGCCTTGTATTGCGAGATAGCTATGGAAAACTGTGCAATTAATCACGATTACATATGTAAATCGATTGACAGCCCCAGTTAATACATATACATACACATACAACATATGCAGAATTGTTATGGGCCACAAAAATTGTACTAGTTACCCTTCACTATTGTAAAAATGCCGCCATTGGAGCTCATAAATAATCCCTTTGTTGTAAGTCTAAATTCCCCACTCACCATTTCAGCTGAAAAGATAAGTTCATCATCCAGTGTGAGTCCTTTAGGAAAAGTGGCTCACTTGATCTGCCAACAATTGTTTCATAACAGCAGTCATTTTCCTGTTCTTGTTGATGTGGGCTATCTTGTACTGGAACAACTCATCCGCTCTTCCTGTCTGTCAGCGGGGACAGTTCAGTCGATATGAAGCCTGGACAGTTTGTCACAATCTGCCCAAACTGTCGTCAGTAAACAGGCCGCGGCGTTCTCACGGGGAAACCTTTTTATCTTATTGTTGTCAACGTTGAAATGGGAGGTCAGGGCCAGAGTATGCTCTGCTCTTGTATGTTTTGCATGTTTTCATCACTTGATCCTATCTTTTCTGGTAGTCTCTGTTCTCATTACGGTTCCTTGATTCAAATCTAGTGGTTAAATGTGCTTTCTAAAGGAATTGGCTTCCATCTCAAGATGAGGACGCGCGAGAATGATCAAGAGACATAGAATAGACTTGTGTCTATTAATAATACTTACATAATTATAAATACTAATAATCGTGATGCAACAACTTTCAATTCCAGTACATTTTATCATCTTCAGCACCAGCACAGTTTACTTTAGAGAGGTCCGCATTCAGGCTTTTTGTATGGAAGATGATTATGGCCACATGCGAAACATGTACTCGAGTTCTGAGGTAAAAGTCAGACTTTTGAAAATAAAGTCTGAATTCTGGCTTTATTCTCAGAATTCTGACTTTTTTTTAGGAGTGAAAATTCTGACTTAGAAGATGTCAGAAGTCAGAATTCAACAACAACAAAAAAAAGCTGACTTTGTTCTCAGAATTCTGACTTTAAACTTAGAACTGATATACGTTTTTTTACACATGGCCTTAATCCTCTTCGGCATGATTTAATTTGTACTATATGTGATGTTTGGACTGTGATTTATGCAAAGCTTACATGTAGGAGTAACACTCTTTTCACCACTCAAAGTGTCGGCTTTGCAGGACTGCCCTTAAAGCGAAAATAATGATTAATAATTATAATGATTAATCTGGAGGATTAGGGTTGCAGATATTTCCCAGGAAACTGTTCATGTATGCAGATTGGGTTTTAGTGTCAATTGTCCCTTCCGGGCCTCTGTCTCAGCTCCATATGTTTCATCATCTGCTCCGCTGTTGGTGGGGGATAAAACCATTAGCATATGCAATCATTTGCACAGGACACTTTCCTTAAAGTGATCATTTAGTTTTGCAGGATATATTGTCTTGCTTTCACTTCATTTTATTTGACTTTTGCTCATCCAAAGAGGATGTTTTCTGACTAACGTTGATCCTGTTAGTGTTGGCATGCACCCACTGTTATTTTACTGATTTACTGTTCTTTATGAGAGAGGAAAATGAGGCCTGTCACAGGTGGATTGGAAACATTGATGCCTTGAGCGAGGCTCTAATCTTATTTCAGCGGACTGCTGTTAAATAAGTGTTGGAAGCAATGCTACTGCGAGTCTGTGTTTGGTTTAGTAAAAAGATCTAATTGATGTAAAACTGGGACCAGTGGCAGAATATAACTAAGTACATTTACTAACATAAGTGCT
Source organism: Etheostoma spectabile (assembly GCF_008692095.1). Lineage (NCBI taxonomy): Eukaryota > Metazoa > Chordata > Actinopteri > Perciformes > Percidae > Etheostoma > Etheostoma spectabile. Next base: position 31,904,110 of record NC_045736.1, on the reverse strand, counting down.
GTACTTAAGTACCATTTTTAATGCCCCTTCCTACTTCTACTCTGCTACATTTCAGAGAGAAATATTCTACTACTACTACTCTATAGAAAAACCTGTAGGGGGGCTCTATAGAGAAACCTGAGGGGGGCTCTATAGAGAAACCTGTAGGGGGAAATCTATTTAGAAACCTGTAGGGGGGGCTCTATAGAGAAACCTGTAGGGGGAGCTCTATAGAGAAACCTGTCGTGGGGCTCTATAGAGAAACCTGTAGGGGAGCTCTATAGAGAAACCTGTAGGAGGGCTCTATAGGAAACCTGTAGGGAAATCTATTTAGAAACCTGAAGGGGCTCTATAGAGAAACCTGTAGGGGAGCTCTATAGAGAAACCTGTGGAGGGCTCTTATAAGAACCTGTAGGGGGATCTATTTAAAACCTGAGGGGGGCTCTATAGAGAAACCTGTAGGGGGGCTCTATAGAGAAACCTGTAGGAGGGCTCTATAGAGAAACCTGTAGGGGGAAATCTATTTAGAAACCTGAAAGGGGGGCTCTATAGAGAAACCTGTAGGGGGAGCTCTATGGAGAAACCTCTAAGGGGGGTTCTACAGAGAACCTGTAGGGAGAGCTCTATAGTAAAACCTGTCGGGGGGGGCTCTATAGAGAATCCGTAGGGGTTGGCGTTCTATAGAGAATCTGTGAGCAAAAAGTGAGAAAATGGCAAAGAAATGGCCAAAACTGCACAGCACCCCTTTAATCTGACCACTTTTCATACCAGTAACTTTACAAATTAAGCTTTTTCACACAAAACACATGTAGTTTATAACAAAAATGCTTTATTATAAATTAAACTACCCAACAATATATCAGCTAATATAAAAGTCCAGCTGAAATGACTAACCCATTAGACACTTTTAGTTTTAACACATGCTTCTGATGTACTTATATACTTTTATTTAAGAAACATTTTCCATGGAGTACTTTTACTTTTTTCACAGTATGATTTTAGTACTTTACTTAGTACATTTTAGTTTACTATAGTAAAGGATCTGAATTCTTCTCCACCACTGACTTTGACCAAATACCTTAGAATGAACATAAGATCAAACCAGAAGCAGAACATCCATCTACACTATTTCTTTAGTCAAACACTGCCCTAAATGCATCAGTTATATACACAGATATGCAAATTTATTAATGTGTCTCTGAAAGTTGCTCAAATAGCACAACCCCTCCGTCTCTTCTGTCCGGATATGTTGTCATCCGGAGCCGGTGTTGGCCAGCGGGTCAAGTTGGTACTGAAGCTGGAACATCTGTTCACATCTGTCAGCGTTTCTGCGCCTCTTTGAGCAAAATGTCTTTTACTAGTAATGTAACTTAGCTTACCATTCCATAAGATTCATCATTTTTAGGTTCAATACAATTTTCTCTTCATCTTTTTAACAGAAAGTTGCAGGCAAAATTCATTTATTTAAATAAACTGTGCATTACAGTGCGTCCTCTTATCATTAGTGCAACTGAACTTGTATTTTATCTTATGACAACATTCAAAATTACATTTTAAGAAATCCCACATTCAAATAAAATAAATACTTTGTAGAAGAAAATATATTAAAATACATAAACTAAGATCTCATAGTGAAGTCTGATGTCAAACAAGTGAAATCTAAAGTAGATTAAATTAAATTGCATTGCGATATCACAACCGGTTGTGATGTTTCCACATTTATATTGATTTTTCAGGGGCATTTTTAGGACAGATTGGGCATGAAAGGGGAGAGAGGGGGGGAAATGTCATCCAGCAAAGGGCAAGGACTAAGCCTCTGTACATGGGGCAGGTGAGCTGTTTAGGACCCCCATTTATATAGTTTTTCAACAATTCACGATGCAACGTTACAACCTTACCAAGCACTTAAATTTAATGATGCCTAAAGATGTCTGTAGTTGTTCCAAGTTGTGTATTTTTGCCTCTAATTTCAAGGAACTTTGAACCATTACAAGTGGACTTTACAGTATTTGAAAGAAAAGTTAGCTGTGTTAGATTGGTTATGCACAAGGCATTATGCCGAGGGAGGCGGCTGTCACTCAGAATGAACCCCTGTCAAACTGTTGGCCTAATGGTTTTGGTCTGGATCCAAGTGGGACCGCTTGTTGTCATGAGTCCAACTGGACGGAGCTGAAGGTGAAAAACACTGCAGGGATTGAAACAACTGCTAATAAGCGTGGAAATGAGAAATGAAACGCTCTGAGCAAAGACAAGAGTGAATTTGTGAACCCGGCAACATGGGACAAGAGGGGAATTTTCCATGGATGTAACCATTTACAGATGGGTGTAAAAAAAAATAGAAATACATCTATGAATTGTTTCATTTATGCCTGTTATTTCAAACAATATGATTGAAACTCAAATCTGCTACACTGAAGTCAATTGAATATGGTTATGTCTATCCTTTTGTGACCACTTCATACTGCCATATGAGCATGTCTTATACAATAATATAAGTTGTATAGCAGATTGGGACTTTATTGATCGATACTACACTGGCAATAGAAGAACAGCTCACTTGATTCAAATTCAACAGTTTGAGATATGGGCCTTTTTTAGTTTTATTAGTGTAGATTCCCTGGAGTTAGTTTCATAGTTTGATTGATATATGGATTATTGTCTCGATTAATTGATCAGTTGTTTGGTGAAAAATGTGGATCAGTGTTTCCCAAACGCCCAAAATAACGTCTTCCAATGTCTTGTTTTGTCCAAAACTTAAAGATATTCAGTTTACTGTCACAGAGGGGAGAAGAATATTCACATTTTGGAAGCTGGAATCAGAGAACTCTTTTTTTCTTTTTTTTTAATGACTCAAACCGATTATCAAAATAGTTGGCATTTAATTTAATAGTTGACAAACTAAATCGATTACAAGACATTACAAGAAAGACATAAAAAAATGAAAATGAAATGGTATACTGTACTGGTGTGTTCTCAGTCTTCTGATCAGTTAAGACATGCAGACATAGTCTTGTCAAATAAATAGATGATGTAATAACACAACTCTTTAAACCCTGTTAATATTTTAGCTCTATGTCCGGTCTCCGTGGTTGAATGTGTTAAAAGACAAAAGTGTGTCCATCTTCTTCACTGAAAATAACTGAGCGGATTGAGTAAAGCCACTCTGATCCATCCAAGGCCTGGCACACTGATGCTTCCTCAATGATGCCTCCTCTGCTGTTGTCAGAGGTTTTCGACTTAAAGGTACAGTACACTCACATACTTTCCTTTCACACCTAACACACAGCCCAAAAAGTGCAAAGACAGGCATTGACGTGTGTCATCACTGTTGTATACAGGTGCACTTCCAACATACACAACGTGCATCGAAGCAGATGCTCAAGGAACAAATGCAACACATTCTTACTCAGCGCGTCACAAAGTGACTCTTGGTCAGGTATCTTTGGCGTTTTTTACTGACACAAGAAGTCTCCTTTAGCCCTCTAGCTCTTTAGCCTCATATTTAGACACGCTTAGTCAGGACTCTTGGTGGACTCCCTTCTTTTGTCGGTCTGAGTCTGGATGTGCGTTTAACTGACATGTGGTACAAGAACGGAATGGTGCGTACCATACAGACGACAAATGGTGACTTTTGTGTCATTATCTGACGCCAAGTGTCAGTATTTTAGGAGTTGGGAGTGAGAACGGGTTACACACACCCATTCTGGGCCGCTATAAAGGCTTGGTAAGGTCACATGACATTTAAAACATGATAAATTTATGTATAGGTTGCTCAAAACACAAAAAATGCACATCAAAATCCACACACGCACAATCTATCATGTCCACACAGCACATATGCACACACTTGCATTGAAAATCATGTTGCACAAGTATGCCACAAAACATACATGAGACACAAATAAAGCTACAGTCACATTACAACCTGACACACACACACACACACACACACACACACACACACACACACACACACACACACACACACACTCTGTTTGTTTATTGGCACTGGCTGCTGCTTGCTGACAAGCACCGCTTTTCGATTTGCATATAGCACAGGGGCGATTCACCTTTCCTTCACTCTGCTCCACTGGAGGATGATTGGCAGCGGCTCGTGCGTAGCCCGGCGCTGAAATGGGACTGAATTCAAAAGGAGCCGCTGGCCCCGACGGCTCGGAGGGCTACAATGCTCCACCCAATTCCACCGTTTGCTTAGATCCTATTTTTTTTGACTGATATTTATTGAATGTGGCCCCTGGCTGATGTCAGTTTGATGGATGCATCATGAGATGACCCACATGCGCCAACTAATGGAAAAAGTCTCTGTATTTGGACTTCTGTTTTGGAAACAACTAAGTCGACAGCCGTTTTAAAATACGGTTATACGATAAGCTGGCAAAGTACATGAAGTACCCTTACCATGTGTACCTTTTATAAGCACAAATACCCCACGTGACCAAAAAAAAAAGAACAGAAGTATGCATTCTAAACAAGACATGTCAAATTAAACAATATCGAGAAAGGGCACTCATAGATTCGCCTATTTTCACACCTGGGCACATCTGGCCATTTGCTGTGGAATGCATGCGCGAGTGTTGCATTGTCAATCGCAGCTATATACACAAATCTGGTAACAGACCCAACCTCTCTCTGAACGGTGCTTTGAAAAGCTTTTTACAATCTATAGAAAAGACTAACCAATGTTGTACGTTTCCCCTGCTTTTTTAGTGTCAAATCTTCCTTATAGGCTTGAAAGTCGGCAGTGTCTCTCGACAAAGTTACAGACTTTACAATGAATTCCAGTGGGTACACATGATACCATGTTACAGCAGAACAACTGTGTCAAAATGCCCACGCTTCTCAAATTGGGGTTTGGATTAAAACACTCCCAAGGAGCACACATTTCCTGGGGGAAATTCTTTGGTTCCCCAGGGAACTAAAGGGAGAATACTCCGCTGAAAGTCCTGTGTTTTAACGCCCACCCATTCTCCCAAACCACACCCAAGCCAGCCACGTTCTCATACATCGGCCATCAATGTGGTTGCCTGGAAATCCAGACCCCAATCCAAAAGATTAAGGATCTGGCATTGAGCAATGAAAGTCGCCCATTTTAATGGGGGAGCCCTTAATGAGAACAGCTCTAGGTCTAGTGTCCCCGTTTTAAGTTTTACAAAAGTAAAAACATTACTTGTTTTGGAGGTAAATACGCTTCGGAGCTGAAAATGTCCCCGGATTTTGTCTGAGAAATCTGGTCACCTTACCCTGCAGAGATCTGAGGATCAGGTAACCATAGTCCTCTGCTTGGACAGATAGTCTAGCTAGCTGTCTGGATTTACCCTGCAGAGATCTAAGGACCAGGTAACCATAATCCTCAGATTGGACAGATAGTCTAGCTAGCTGTCTGGATTTACCCTGCAGAGATCTGAGGACCAGGTAACCATAGTCCTCAGATTGGACAGATAGTCTAGCTAGCTATCTGGATTTACCCTGCAGAGATCTGAGGACCAGGTACCCATAGTCCTCAGATTGGACAGATAGTCTAGCTAGCTGTCTGGATTTACCCTGCAGAGATCTGAGGATCAGGTAACCATAGTCCTCAGATTGGACAGATAGTCTAGCTAGCTGTCTGGATTTACCCTGCAGAGATCGGAGGACTAGGTAACCATAGTCCTCAGAAATCCACCAGAGGTTAGACCGCCAACACAAAGGAAGCACAAGGCAACGGATATCCGGGCTAAATGAGTGAAATCCGTTTCCGTCGCAATGGAGCAATCCCAGAAGGGGAACATCGGGGATCTAGACTATATCCATTTTAACAAAGTCTGGTAAGCCTGGTCTCTAGGAGGTAACTATCTCAACATTTCCACATTTCAAAGGTGTTAATACACTCAAAAGACTAATTATACTGAATTTGTTTATGTTGTTGGATGATTAAGAAACAATTGAGTCCCTACAATGATGATACAGAAGTGGACTTTTTCAATTCAGTGCACTGTACTAATGGAGGGGAATCTCTGTTCTAAATTAGAAAATATGAAAAATTGCAGAGATTAGTAAAACACAGTTTTTCACTGCTACCAAAAATAAACAACACGACATTCTTCCCTCTGAAATCCCACCTTGCAGCCCATTGCATCTCCTTCCTCTCTCAACTCCCTTCTGAGTAATAATATTAATAATAAGGAAAAAAAAGCAAACAATAATCCAATGAGCTGGAGAAAAAAACAATCCAAATTGACTGAAACAGTGTGAAAGTGCATTTATATATTTATTTCTGAGCGTTACATCACTACCCTGAGCCCCGCGGGCGGCTCGATTAGCATAATAATTAAGCTGGAGCTGTAATGCACGGTTTGTTCCTATATAGCTGCACACTGCAGTGTGTTTTGTTTGGAAGTTTTCACCCCTCACACCAAACACACACACACACACACACACACACACAACACACCACACCACACACACACACACACCACACACACACACACACACACACACACACACACACACCCAACACCCAACCCAACCTCCCACACCCTCCCATTCACCTCCTCCCCCTCCCCTATCCAAGAAATTACCATGCATTTAGACAATGAGAATGAATTAACGGAGAGCTAATTTCTCCCAGACTCCTGTATGTGTGACTGGTTATTGGCGGTGCGCGAGACTGCTCCTCTGAGACTTTGTGCATGTGTGTGTGTGTGTGTGTGTGTGTGTGCGTACGCCCACACCTCTCCTCACTTTCTCATTACATGCAGTGATTGACATGGACGCACACATACAAACACAGAGAGAGGAAAGTGTGGGACAGAGAAGAAGAGGAGGGAGTGAGTGGGAGGGGGGGGTAGATTGGGAAAACTTTCATCATGAAATTGAGAATGAGGATTCAATCAGACCTCATTCTTCTCTCTCTCTCTCTCTCTCTCTCTCTGGGATGTTTGCTTGGATTGACATGATTCATAGTGAACTGCAATCAGAGCATAATGATGTTCTCAGTAATGAATTGATTAGCATTTAAATAGGGGGGAGAGCACAGTGCAGGGGATTCTTGGACTCTTACGGTTAAAGTTCAGGGTGCGTTTGATATGATTGTGACATAGTGAAGGAGGCTGTGTAGAGTCTAAAGGGGCCTTGGCATAGGGGTAGTGCATTTAGGCTGCGGAGGGGTTTGCTACGGGGGGGAAACACTGGCGGGCCTGCGATAAAAAAGCTAAGACAGACTCACCTTTTGGAGAAACGCCACCCGCAATCAAGCTTGTCAGTATGTTTTGAGGCTGTCTGAACCTCCCGTACAGAAATAGCCTGTTCTCATGAACGTATAGACGTTCTAAAGCTAAGACAAGTTAAGCACTAGAATTTGTGTGCATTCAACGTTTTTTGGGGTGTTAAATTGCAGGACTTTCATGTCAGGGAGCAGAGTTTGCGTCCAGGGGAAATGTATGTGCCTTCGGAGTTTTTAGAACTCAGACCACAATCTTTTTCCTAAACGTAACTAGTCATTTTACTTTTTCTCTCTAACATTTTGTGGCCTAAACTGAACTGTAATGTCACCCAAGCTTGAGGGGCTCGGTGTCCGGCTCAAAGTCACCTATTCTGGGGTTAACTGATTACACTAATACAGCAGAGAACCACATGGAGCACCATGCAGATCGCCATGTGGACCACCAAGCTAAGCACCATGCAGAGCACCATGCAGATCACCATGTGGAGAACCAAGCTAAGCACCATGCAGATCACAATGTGGAGCACCAAGCTAAGCACCATCCAGATCACAATGTGGAGCACCAAGCTAAGCACCATCCAGATCACAATGTGGAGCACCAAGCTAAGCACCATGCAGATCACCATGTGGATCACTATGCGGATCACCATGTGAATCACCATGCAGAGCACCAAGCTAAGCACCATGCAGATCACCATGCAGATCTCTAAGCACCATGCGGATCCCCGTTGCCGGCGTCTCAGAGCTCTGGAGCGGCTACATACATCTACTATCTGCCGTTGATACGGCCGAGCTGTGACGGAGGTCTGTAGCTCTGTAGGGGCTTAGTAGCAGCTGCCGCTTGGCGTCGTAGAGCTGCCTTCAAGTGCCGTCTGAAATGACAAGATTTATACACGATCTGTTGCAAAACAGCAATTTTGAAATATAAAGTCTACTTGTGTTACAATTGGGGGTGGGGGGGTTAAAGAATACAACAGGACGTCACACAAATGGGCTACTTCAGACACTCCTACAGGGTGGTCTACTTTGGTCCAAATGAGCCCACAGAGTATTGACCGTTTTTAGGGTTTGGTAGGAGCCATGGGCTTCCTATTACTGGTTCCTAATGGTGATAAAGAAAAAGGGTGCATACTATTTTGGATATGTATATAGGCATATTACTGATAATAAAGAAATAAGATGTGCTTTAACTGTAACGTGAGTTTCATCTTACTCGGAGGTTGTGATGTTCAAAGTTTACTTTGAAGTTGAAACTAATCAGGAATCCATTAACGTGACTCGTTCTACTGATCGCTGATTAATTCCAGGAGTTTTAATTAGATCTGATTAATCAGTCTGCCTGATTTATTAGACAAACCAAATTAGTTGTTGTTCGTCCTGCAGGGGGACAAAATGACGTTTACAAATTATAAATAAGGAAGCTAAAATGAATCAACTCAACTAATATTAACTGTAACAGTAAAATACTGGTAAATATTTAAATGTTACAATTTGTATTTCATTATTACTGTCTCTGTTAATAATAGCGCTTAGCAGTCATTGCCACTGATGCTTATACTGTACTCCCTTTAGTATTTATAATCCAATCATAGTTGATACATGTGGACATGATTTCCCAAAAGCTTTAGAAAATATCATTTACCATTAGATATAAAAATACCAAAGGCTGCACTGCTGACTCTATTAAGGCTGACTTGCCATTTAGTCAGCAACAAACAGAGCTGATACTAAAGCAAAGGCATGTGAAAAGCTTCCACAGAATTCGAGCAACGAGAAATATTAAATATGGATACATTTGGAATTTTCAGTTGCTTTTGTTTGCACACTCAACGGTGTTTTAAGCCCTGTACATCTCCTTCCAGGCCCTTTGACCTCTACCTTCAAGGCACCTAACCCTAACCATTGCCTAATTGACTTCAAGGCAGCCCTGCGACAAGGAACCTAACCCTAACCTTAACACTAGCCGTAACCATAACCATAACCAGTGCCTAATTCTAGTGGAAGGAGACGTTGGGGGCATAAAACATCGATAAACCATTTGCACTCATCATACTCCTGTGTCTCAGTAGATGTTTCCATCCACACGTTTTTATCTGAATTAAGTGATCATTTGATTGACAAGTGAATGGAAACTAAACTACTGTGTGCACAGGACCGTCAGGGAATGTGACATGTTGTCAGGCTGGTAGCAGACAAGGAGGAAAAGTTGGGAAACAGGAATGGCATTTTTTTTAATACAACGGAAAAATGGTGCAAAGAAATCCTCTGGGGTTGAGAGAGGGCAGCCAGGTGGGAGGCAGGTCCCAAAAACAACAGTTAGGCTGGTGCAGGTAGACTGGGCTTTCAGGACTGAAACGGGGAGAAAAAAAACCCACAAAGTTAAAAAAAAAAAAGTTAAATCTGAGCTACTTGAGGAAGAAAATCATGCAAAACCCACTAAGGCATGGCTATAGCAAGCACTATGGGTGAATGAACGATCTGACAGAGACTGGTTTGAAAGCCGGGGTCTAAGACAGGAGTGGTGATTGCTGGATCTGCCCCAGGTGTGTAGGCCGCCACAGGTGTCCTGACGAGGAGGGAGAGGGGGCCAGGAGAGACACACCCGCTCAGCACAGGAAAGAAGGGAGGGGGAAATAGACAGGACAGGACACATGTCCATTGGGGAAACGTTGCTTAACCATCTTACAAAGTGGTGAAAGTCGCTAAAAGGTAGCCAGAACGAAACCTCCGTGTCCAATCAAGACTCAGACAAGCCCCTGTGAAAGGTAAGGACACGGATGGGAGGAGTTGTCCTCTAGATCCGAGGCTCATACAAATGAAGAAGAGAGAGTAATAACAGTAAGTATTACAGAAAAAATTACAGAAAGTAATAAGAGTTTCCATTCAGCCACGGTGGCTCTCAGTGTTCATACTAAGTACTTGTTTCCTTTTCTAGTTTTTTCAAAACCAATTGGCCTGGGTGCAAAACATACAATGCACTCAAATTGTGTTCTTGTTACATAGCCGATTATGATGTTCCATGCTACATATACAGTACACTTGGCTCCAAACAGCATTACCGTGTACAAGAAACACAGCTCAGAATATAAATGCATGAGCAGTGACACACACCTTGTGACTTTAAGCTCTATTTGTGCTTGCGTGCGGACTAATTTGAATGTTTGAGTGCATGCGAGTGTGTTCCTTGAAGCGGAGCAAATACCGCTCAGCTTGTAATTCTCTTTTAATAACAGTAATCTTGCCACCGCTCTGCTCTGCATCAATAGTCATTGCGCTATTATTCTGGAAAAACTCAGGGAGGTAAGGACGGAGTGACAGGAAGGAGAGGTGGAGAGGGGACAACCGAAGGTGGCCGTTTGCAGACTTATGAGCCCTCCTCTTCGCTGACTCGATATCCTCTCGTTTGTCTTCCTTATCAATACGGCAATGAGCCCCTTTTATGGATTACCGATTTCACTTCCTCACACGCGCCCACGAATTCTAACACTCCCTGTCCTTTCACTCTGTGACATAAACTCCCAGTCCATCTTTGTCTCTCTTACACACACACACACACACACACACACACACACACACACACACACACAC
>NC_045736.1:31892946-31893311 GCF_008692095.1 Etheostoma spectabile | reverse complement strand
ACACACACACACACACACACACACACACACACACACACACACACACACACACCTCGGCGGTAAACACTTCTGCAGTATCACGGTGCTCAAGTCAGGCCGAGTGTGTGTTAACTTATGACACACACACACACTTTATCTGATACTCAAGGTGACTATAGTTCAGAGTAGTGCCGGGCAATATGGAGAAAATCAGATGTCACGATATACTTTTTTTTAAAGTTATTTTTTCATTTCCCCCTTTATTAGATAGGCAGACAGAGATGTGTGAAAGGGGGAGAGGGGGAGTGACGTGATGCAGCAAAGGGGCCACAGGCCGAATTCAAACCCTGGCCCGTTGCGTCAAGGAGCAAGCCTCTGTACATGGG
>NC_045736.1:31890071-31892936 GCF_008692095.1 Etheostoma spectabile | reverse complement strand
ACCCACTGAGCTATCTGGGTGCCCCAGATGTCACGATATTCTTGACCAAATACCTGTGTCGATATTGTGATGATAATGTAGGATGGACTCCTGAATGGGTGCTTTGACAACATATCTTCACCACAATATTTAAATAAATAACCATCATTAATTTGGATATACTAATTAAATGGGTAAAGGTAAATAATAGAACAATCAGTTCACAGTCTGGCATTTTGAGAAAATTGCATTACTTTACTGTAACGCAGCCTTTGAAGATGGTGTCTAGTCTCATATCACAAAATCAATACAATATCTATGAAGTGTATGGCCCAGCCCTGATTCGGAGTGTAGTCACATCACTGGAGACAGAGATCTATGATTTTTCTTCATATTTTTCTGTAGTAAAACCATTTTTTTGTTGCTTTTTTGCCAGAAATAATGAGGTCAAATTGCAGACTCTGTACAACCTGCTAAACATGAAAGGTAGTGAAGTATAACTGTATCCTTTTAATAACATTCCCGCCTATTTTCTCAAAGCTGAATTTAGGAATAACAGAATCTTGCCTCTGAATGAGTGTAACCACAGACTGATGATGGATCAAGTCTGAGAACATGGCCCAGTGGAGGAGGAGCGGGTTGGACCATACTAAGATCTTTGGACATCAAAAGGAAGGCAATTATTTTTAAAATGTAATTTTCCCCTTCCTCCATTATCTGTCCGCCCTTGACGTTGTAATTCAAAGCGGAGCACATGACCACTTGCGCTCTTCTGACAACAATTAACTCGGTTCCAAAGAGTCAGCAAAGGTTTTTCCTCAATCTCCGTCAACGGACGTTTTCTTCTTGCTGATGTGAGCACTCTGCTCTGTGTGAGGGAGCGAGAACGGATGTGATCGTCTGTAATACTGTGTGTTTCGGTGGGTCCGTGAGTGTCAATCTATGACTTGTCGTGTGTGTGTGTGTGTGTGTTTGCGTGTATTTATGTCACAGTCTATAATTGCTAGTAAGTATTGATGTGCACTCATGTGAAACTGAACTCTGCACATGTGCTAACATATCTATATGTGTACCAGAGTGAGTGTTGTGTGTGTGTGTGGGGGTGTGTGTGTGTGTGTGTGTGTGTGTGTTTTGCCAAGAAGCTGAGGGAGATGGCAGCCTGTCTGTCTCTCTGTTAGCATCTTTGATTGCCAAGGCTGCCCTGGCTTAAAACACCCCCCCCCCCCCCCCCCCCCACACACACACACACACACACTGTCTCACTCTGGTACCCATATAGAGACATTAACACACAGGCAGATATTTACTTTCATGTGAGTGCACATACTTACTAGCAATTACAGACTGTGACATATAAATGCACGCACACACACACACACACACACGACAGCTGTGGCTCAGGAGGTCAGTGGTCTATAGTCTAAAGACCGAAGTGTCTTCGGGCAGGATACTGAACCCCGATGCCCCCGATGCCTCAGAATCAGGTTTATTGCCAAAGTAAGTTACACTTCCAAGGAACTTGCCTTGCATAAAGTAACGTATCAAATATCATGAAATAAACTGTAAATACTTAAACAATGTGACATGAATGGTTATCTGCTCCTCTGACTTGTATATCAGGTGTGTGTGTGTGTGTGTGTGTGTGTGTGTGTGGTGGTGTGTGTGTGGTTGTGTGTGAGAAAGTGATGAATGGGACCTTAGAGTGGACGTTAAGACTAGAAAAGCACTACACGAATACAGTCCAGGGTACCACACACACACACACACACACACACACACACACACACACACACACACACACGACGAGGGTAGCATCAGCATACACACACTCAGACACACATTCACACATTTACACTCGCTTATTGAAGATAAATTATGTCGTTTACCATAATTTGGTTTTATTATTGTAATTCAGATTACGGTCTAGACCTGCTCTTTTATGAAAAGCTCAGTGAGATAACTGTTGTGATTTGGCGCTATATAAATAAAACTGAATTTAAGAATTGAATTCATTTTGGCCGCTGGTTTTGGCCTATGCATTATGTAAACATTTGGTTTGCCATTGCTGAGGGTTTGATATCATTTAGTATTTTTGAATTGGAACCACTTCTAATCTCATCAGAACTTGAGATTTGTTACAAAACATGCTTTTTTATTTGAAATATTGATTCCCAAAAAACAAGGTCCAGATCCGCGACCATGTCCTCCATCTTGGCTGGTTGCACATTCGCCAGAGCAGGTGTATAATGTTTAAGGTGTCAGTGTCTTTCAAACAAAGGGCCTGTTGAAGTCCCAAACCAAAACTGAAACCACTTTCCTCAAGTCTGACAAGCACGCCGCTTCCCAGTGGGACCGGCCAGGTGTGAAGAGACGAGACAGCAGAAGGGACATTTTGTTATATTCGTCATCATTCTCAGGTGTCCAAACAAGGGCCAAATCCTTTGAAGAGACTATGGGTGTTTCTCAATGTCAAGGATCCTTCCTTGACATTGAGAAACGGGGACTGTCCAAAAGCATGCACCGTTATCCCCCTTTCAACAAGTCCTCCAAACAATACAACCAACCAGCTCATTTGTTTTTTACCCTATGACATGAACCACAGGAATGTATTTAGTGAATTAGCGCCCCCCCAACAACACATCCTAAACGTAAAAGTCACATTTTTAAATGTGGTTAAATAGAATAGAAAGAGGACCCAAACGCAGACCAGCAGGTAGAAAGTTCAAAAGGGTTTATTGTGCACAGTGCAAGAACAAAGGGAGCGAAAGGCAAAATCCCAGCACAAAAAACAAAACCAGGCACTGGGAAGGCGAAACAAAGGCAGGGTAAACTTCACAGGGGTAAACAGGGATACAGGGGTTAACGGGGAACAGGTGAGACGTCAGG
>NC_045736.1:31886197-31890061 GCF_008692095.1 Etheostoma spectabile | reverse complement strand
TAGGGCGGGGCAGGACAATCAGACAGACACATAGGGCGTTTCTCAATACCAAGTACGCAAAGAACGGACTTGTGTTCTTGGGGAGACCGTACTTGCTAGCTGTACCTGGAAGACTGAACTCGCAAGTTCAGAAGAATACGAAACGCTGTTGACAGTTTTGAGACGAAGCGTTCTTCCTGTTATTGCGCAACACCCCCAGCAAAGAGGGCGCTTAATTGCCACTTTATAGTTAGCTTTGATGGGTGTATTCATAATAAAGCATGGACGGTCACCCTTCACACCACCTTTGTTGTTTTGTTACGTTTTCATTTAAAGTGCTATTAAGTGTCACGGGCCAATAACTTTAAAATAACGACACAACGGGGAAAAAAATCCTTGTAACATTGTCGGGATTCAATTTAATGAAAGCAGAACAGAAAACGTTAAATAGGTATTAAAATTATAGAGGGATGGGTAAAGTTAGCACCTGCCGTCGGTATACGTTACAGAGAAGCAGAAGAGAGCCCGAGAGGGAGGAGAGCCAGGATGAGGAGGAAAGATATATATAAACAACAGCGGTAAAAATTGTTTAAAATATTTACAATTGTGGACCTGGCTTTGCGCAGGGGTCTGTCCAATGTGGGGCCAGAGGGGTCTGTCTAAATGTGGGACCAGGGGTCTGTGAGCTGACTGACTGACCGGCTCGCGCGAGTCGATTGCTTTCAAACTCCGAAGGCTTTTTTATTCACCATCAATTTTCGTTGAACTGCCTATATTCAAAATCTTCACAGCTGATTTCTCGCCTTAAAACACCTTAAAATGAATTTATTGATTTAATAATAGACGTAAATTGTGAAAATATGTGGAGAAACATAAGCGCTTTACACCCGAATTGAATGTGGGATACCTGCCCGGCAAGTTCACACAAGTTACCATCCGATGTATCCTCGGTAAAATGGGCGTGTCGAGATACATCGGGGATTTTAACTGTTCTGGCAAAATGCTAACTTGTGTATGGGTCGTACTTTGGCCAAACGTGACGTTACACAAGAACACAAGGACACAAGTCCATAGAAGAACACAGATTGAGAAACGCCCAAAGCAAAGCTAGACAAGACTAGACAGGACAGGAAACCAGACTATCAACATACAACAGGAAGCAGGACAAACAGACACTCATCGGGGAACACGAGACAGGACCAGCAACACAAAACCAGGGAGAAACCTAACAAGGGAGGCCAAGAAACACCCAAATCAAAACCCCAAACCACAACAGAACGCCTTCATTGTCATTTTACACAAGTGCAATACCCATGCAACGGGACTGAAGCAACCGCTTTACAGTGTCAACAAGAAATATGAAATATAAAATATAAAATGTACAGTGAGTAGTGCAGAACAAGAAAAACAAAAAGAGAGGGGGGTGCACAGTTCCTGAGAGCATATACAGTACATATATGAAATACTTAGAAAGATAAAGGGTTTGTGTACACATCATGCAAATAATGTAGTCATTGGTGTATCAACAGTCCTGAGTATTAAATATTGTGCTGCAATGAGGTTAAGTGTAAGTATTTATGTATTTTAACTAATGAAACTAATAATTTATATGACTAATAACTCAACTTTTCCACGGGGGTTTTAATTGTTTCTGTGCTGTATTCTTTTAAGCTGGGAACTTTGCACGTCATTTTGTACTACAGTGTACTGGGATGTGACAATAAAGAAATCATGAAGTGATTAAATATTAAATATTGCACTGCAATGCAACTGCACAGAATTCCAGTGTCTTTATAGGTGTTATATATTGCACAGTAGGTGGGAAGAAGAAAGAAATCCTCCTCTTTTCTTTGGCTTTTAACACCAGGGAGTTGTTCTTATGTGTACACCTTTACCATATGCTGGCAGTGCATTTTATTGTACCTTATATTTTGTATTGTGTTGTCAGTTCATTTATTCTGTGTTGTCTTTTTGTGCAGCCCTTTGGAAACCTTGTGTTTTCTAAAACCGTGCTGTACAAATAAAGTGGATTGGATTGAAAAAGGGATCGTGTGGGAACACTACTAGATGTTCAATTTCAACACCATATACCATTATTATCATCTGAAAACAACACTTGATTCTTTATCGATCACGCTGACGCCTAAGAGACACTGACCATCTTTTTCTTCTCCGTACCACATGCTGTATATCTAAAGAAATTGGGAGGGGAGCCTTTAAATTTAAAGCCCCTCCAAACTGGAATGGTTTCCCTCGGTCTTTTAGAGCTAGCGCCTCTCTTCACCAGTTTAATATGTCTCTTCTTAAGTATTTGCATGTAGGCTGCAACTCTTTTCCTCATACCTATCCTTGATTTTTTTTTTAAAATTATTGCATTCTTTTATCAACTGTTTATTTTGATGACCTTAACTGTTTATTGTGTAATATGGAATGGGGAGGAGATTGGTGGTTTTGGGTTGATGGACAGCTTTTGTCTTTTGTGGTGTATGTTTTTATTTTTTTTTTATTTTCTTTAGGTCCCCTCAAGTCGTTTTAATTGTCTTGTCTAATTGTGAATGTACTGTATTTTACCCCCTCAAAAACAAGATTCTACATCTCAAAAGGTTATTCCTAATAAAGATTTTCAATCTCACATGCACTGTATTATTGCTTTAAAGTCGTTCCTAATTGGTATTCCCATTGAATATGATTTCCAACCTGGCATTCAGTTTCAGTGCCAGCTCCAGAGGATATAATCCCGTGGTCTGGAATAGTTTTAAAAACAGGGATTTGCTTCGGTAAAGCCTCGGCCTGGCTCTGACAACTCACTGCAGCTGAAAACACAGTCCACCGTGACCTGGGCTGTGTCTCAAATCGCGCACTTCCCTTAGTGCACTTACAGAAGTACACTTCGTGCACTACGTACTGTCTTGCATAGTGCGTAAATTTTGACAGAGGAGTGTCGTCTCAAATCGCGCACTTCCATGTGCACTTACCGGAAATGACGATCACATATAATCTCTTCTTCTTCTGTACAATTGGGAATTTCACCTCGGGAGAGCATTCCAGACTGCTATTGTGTTTCGCGAAAAATTATTCCTGCTTTGTTTTTGATATTTTAACAAAAATAAATGTGATATATTTGCTCCGTGTCACGCCAGGATGACAATTGCGACACCGCCTTCATGTCACCCCCCCATTAGCTTCAAACAGTACACACAACTGTATCGTAATATTTGTTCTTGTTCTCTCTTAATCATAATTATACTATTATTTGCCAGTCACTTCTTTAGTATATACTTATGTTTCTGCTCTAAAAATCAGTAAAGTAAATATTCATTCATTACGTACTGTTCGACATCCTTGTTGCCCATAGATAAGACTGTTGTGATGAAGCATTACCCTTACAACTTACCTAACAGACAAACCATCATTACATCTTTTATATAAGTTGTATTTTTGTTCTAAATGGTCTTCAAAGCAAAGGTAATCCAGAACCTGACATTTAAATAGACGCCTTCGTAATCTAATACTATGCTTCTACAGTCATGCACGTGTAATTCAAAAGATAACAAAGTTAATACTTTTAATATTATTTTATTTTTAAAATGTGCTTGTGTCTGCAGGCTCCCCCCCAGGCCGTAGCATATGATGTGGGACAGGACCATGAGGGGGGTTCCAACGCTCCAGGGGATCCATCACGGTCTGATGGCCATCGTCGCCCCTAATGACGGCCTCTATTCTCGTTTGTCCCTGAAGAGCCGGTTATACAGGATATCAGGTGGAGGCAGTAACAGCGGATACGTTTTAACATTGGCGGTACGCTACTGTTAAAGCTCCCGGCAATCAGCTGATCGCTGTTTTGCTGAGCTAACGCTCACATCAGATTATGTACAACTTGTTAAG
>NC_045736.1:31886043-31886181 GCF_008692095.1 Etheostoma spectabile | reverse complement strand
AACACTAAAATCGTCTACAATGGGACGAAAGTTTAACACAAATAACAATGTACTACAAAACATGTAACGTTAGCTTATAACTTATTTGCCAATATGGTTAAACTGCTGTTAGCTAGCTAAGGTTGGCTTGCTAGCACG
>NC_045736.1:31885538-31886033 GCF_008692095.1 Etheostoma spectabile | reverse complement strand
GTACTAATAAACGTTATAATTTGTGGTACAAAAATTTTCGACTGTAAAATTAACCAAATATACATTTACAAGTGGCTTAACGCTAAATGTCCGTGTACACACTCGAAAATCCATACATAGATTGTTTGATGGGTATAAATCAATTGTACTTACAGTTTGGACGATGATTGCAAATTAAAAGTACCGCGAAAAGACGGGAAAGTGCGTGACGTCGGAAGTGTCCGGATATGGCCAATAGCAGCGGGTGGTGTCCGAACGTGGACACAGTGACGCTATATGTATAGCAAAAAGACTCACGTTCAACTTTGTATTGCTCCGTCGGTCTCGCTATTGCGTCTTCGGCCGCCGTTATCTAGTTTTTCAACGGTTGTTTGCTCCGCCCCTTCCGCTAAGTAGCCAAGATGGCGACCGTTGAGTGTGGAAAGTTTGCATTGATCTACACTTAACTCTGTGACCGATTTGAGTGCACCATCCGGGTATTTTAAGTGCACTGCA
>NC_045736.1:31853577-31885528 GCF_008692095.1 Etheostoma spectabile | reverse complement strand
CTTCGACAATGTGAACGCACTATGTACTCAAAGAGTTAGTATTTAGTACAGAAGTGCGCGATTTGAGACACAGCTCTGAACTGGATCCCAGTCCGCCCACACAGACCTGGAATCAAAGGGGAACATGAGCTTATTTCAATCACAATGTAGTCAAACCAACGTCTTAAAACTTCATAAGGAAAATAAGGTTCCTGGTAAGTTATGTCTTTATTTACATGAAAGTATGCTTAAGACACCCACAGAGGAAAACTATGTTGCCACACAAATTGTCTGTTGGTCTGTCTGTGTATTTGGCATCTCTGTCTGTGTGGACAGTGGCTTACAACTATATAATTTGTATATTATGTGTTTTACCCTGTTCCGTGTATCTCTGAGCGGGATATCAGACAGAGATCTGGATTGGTTAAAACTTCATTAAAAATTTGATGGTAAATCAGTGAAGAATTTTCAACATTTACACCCAGTGTCAGGTGGACCTGACACTGGGTGTAAATTCTCACAAAACAGGCATTTATGCTCTGGCCACAGAGCATAATATACTCGTTTCTGATTGGCTGGCGAGTGCCCCATTAAAATCTTATTATATGAGATAGCCTTGACTGTCATTGTACATGCTAACATACCATGCTCTCCTGTTCAGTGAAGGACAGTTTCAACAATACAAACTAAACAAGAAATTACATTACATACAATCAGGGCGTACGTTTTAAAATGAATAAAAATTGCAAAAAAGAGCGGGATTAAACAATTAAAAAGATAAGTAGTAGATAAGGAATTAAGAGTATTGATGGTAGTCCTGAATCAGCTGTGAATTACCAGGAAATTGTACAAACGTACGTGTGTGTGTTTGTGTGTGTGTGTATGTGTACTTTGTTTAACTACATTTGTGGGGACCAAAAACCGGGAATACAGTATACTTATGGGGTCCTGACAGCTTTGTGGGGACAAAATGCTGGTCCCCACAACTTTAAAGGGCTGTTTGAAGAATAAGACTTGGTTTTAGGATCAGGGTTAGTTAGGTTATGGTTAGGGTGAGGGTGAGGGTTCAGGTTAGGCATTTACGTTTGATGGTTAAGGTTAGGGTAAGGGGCTAGGAATGTATTATGTCGTGACTGGTCCCACAAAGATAGTGAGACACACTGTGTGTGTGTGTGGTGTGTGTTGTGTGTGTGTGTGTGTGTGTGTGTGTGTGTGTGTGTGAGAGATAAGAGTCTGAGGGGATTTTGGGTGCGGTGTGTGTGTCTTCTTTGTCCGGGCTGCTGCGGTTTCCTGTTGGCTGTTGGAGGGGGTGAAATAGTATGATCACCTTCAGGTAATCATAACGTTAGCTCCTGCCAGTGGTGTGTGTGTGTGTGTGGGAGTGTGTGTGTGTGTGTGTGTTCTCTCTGACTTGCAACTAAATCTGAGTTCACCCTGGTACTGCGGTACTCTACATCTGCCAAGTCACAGATTTGGTGTGCACGCTGGCTTGTATGTGTGTGTGTGGTGTGTGTGTGTGTGTGTGTGTGTGTGTGTGTGGTGTGTGTGTGTGTGTGTGTGCCCGTGGGTGACCGTGCATGAGAAAGAGAGTTAGCGATATGAGCCAAATTTGCTGAGAGGGAAAGACAAGTATGTGGAGTAGCGAAGAGGGACACTGGAAAAAATACTGAGTGAAAAGAAAGATGGAGGATAGGCTGTGCTAGCTATGTATTTGCGTGTGTGCGTGCACGTGCTATAGAGAGAGGAGAGAGAGAGAGAGAGAGAGAGTGAGAGGGGGGCGAGAGAGGAGACGAGAGGAGGAGAGAGAGAGAGGACTGAAATGTGTGAGAGCGGGGTTAAAGAGTTTTGGAGGGAGAGGAGAGTGATCAATGGGACAAAGCAAAGAGGAGAGATAGAGAGAGAATAGTCGAGGTGTGTGTGTGTGTGTGTGTGTCCTCTGCAGTAAAGGGATAACCTCCTGTACTATCCTGAATGGGTTTCAGTCAACCAGAGCTTATCACACGCGCATACACACACACACACGCACGCAAATGCACACACCTTGGCAGAAAGCATTGGTGCAGTATCAGGGTGCAGTATCAGGCCAAGTGTATGTTATGAACACCACCACACACAACAAACAAACACACTACACAACACACACACACACACACACACACACACACACACTTTGTCTGATACTGTCTCTTTCGTTTGGGCATTTATACACCCACATATGAGTATGCAGCAGTAAAGAGAACTGTGCCTTTAGGATCAGTTGTGGTAATATCTACAGAAAATCACCCTTTCCCCCAGTGTACGCAGCCAGTTAAAACATGAGTAAAGGTGTGATGGAGAGGGGAAAAACCAACACTGAAGGAGAACTGCATCATGTCAAAGAATAGATTAATAAGACAACTGTTAGTTATGTATTGTAGAGGCGGCGCAGTGACTCAGTGCTTACTCCTAATTTCCATCGGTTGTGGAACGGCTGCTGATCCGGAGCGGCAGCGGCATCGGAGTCATTAGGTCTCCATTAAAACATCCGGTTAATTTTCAACGTAAAATAGAGCGCGCTCACGGCGGCTCGTAGCTCCCTGCACCACACATTGAAAACAGCACAGACTTGTTTCCTCTCTACTCTTCTGAATGGAAACACACTGTTTTGTGGTCCTATACTACGTGAACTCGCGAGATCTCGTGGGTCCTCGAGACTTCAGCTGTCAATCACGGTCACAGCCGCTCGCAACAAATATGGACCTGGCGGAGCACGGAGCCGATCCGCAGCCGTTCTGCAACCGGTGGAAAGTGGGTGTCATGGCGGTGTGTTGCATTCATCATTTTGACCCTGGTCCTTTCTGTGTGATGTCTGCAGTTTCAGGGTGC
The DNA here is from genome assembly GCF_008692095.1 of Etheostoma spectabile. Lineage (NCBI taxonomy): Eukaryota > Metazoa > Chordata > Actinopteri > Perciformes > Percidae > Etheostoma > Etheostoma spectabile. The sequence continues at coordinate 31,882,684 of NC_045736.1, read as the reverse complement.
CATGTTTTGATCTCATAGGTCATTGAGACAGACCCGATCCCGATGTCCCCGGTGTTTTTTTGGTTTATTCGAGGAGGTATTACTGACTGGACTCAGAGATATCTTGAAAAGCGTAAACATTATTTTCGATTCAGTGTGAAACTGCAGCGAAACACTGCAAACACTGCATTGCGATTGGGCCACAGACACACACAGGAATGCAAGTTAGAACCATCGCTTACACGCAAACAGAGAATTTGCCCATGAAAACGATTCCTTCTAAATACACCGGCCAGAGTGGAGATTTTGGAAATCTTTGTTTGCATGTAAACTGAGACAAACGGATGTTTAGTCAGCCGAGGAAGAAGTTTATTCATGTGATTAGGACAATGCACATTAATCAACATTTCTGTAAATGCGCCGGTGATAGCAGGTTGGCTAATTTCCAGCTGTAGTCCTAGTTACCTAGCATGAAGCAAGTGAGGAGAGAGGAAGTGATTTTTTCAGGATTCTGATTGGCTAAGGTGGGCTTGAGCTTTTCGTTACAGCAAAAGTTGTGAAATATCTGTTATAGTAATCTTTTTTTCAAGGCCCCAAACCTTGAAAAGCACATGTACACGGGTATGTGTAACCAAACACTTTTCTAAAAACTGACAGCTGTGCCCAACGTTATTTTTGAAAACGAAGAGGTTGAAACGTCTGTTTATGAAAATAGCCGCCCACATGTAGACGTAGCCTAAATCCATCTAGAACGGGCATTGTCATTGGTCACCTGGTGTATGTCTGGCTGCATCATATACTTCAGTCATCAGGTACCAGTCATTTTCATTAAGGCCACAGACACAATGTCAGCGAGCACTTTGTATTATGGATTCTTCAGGACAAGTATTGAGTTCAGGAATACTTAAAGTAAATAGTATTGCCTAATTTGACAATACAATGGAGTTACTTTGTGGTGGTTTTGATCATTAAAAGTACTAATGCAAAATGATGTTCTTAAAATAGAAGACATTTTGTCTCTCACATCAAAATGAATTATGACCAGGCTTGGTCTCAATGAGTCCTGGACTGGTCTTAGACTCGACAGAGGTGGACTCGACTACAGCCATGGTTTAGGATTGCAAATGTTTCTTTGTCTCACTTTTTCTCACCTAGGGGTTCAGTTCCATCTGTTCCACAGAGCTGAAAGAGGAGAGCAAGGCACTACCACTGCCAGAGTTAGGAGTTCTACTCCCCAGTGGCCCGTCCAATCCTGAAGGAACTGTAAGAGTCTTTGGACAAAAGCCTTCAATAACTGGCACATTATCTTGTGTCAAGGTAGTGAAGGCAAGCGAACATGACAAATGTATCCCTGGGAAATAAGTCTTTGATCACTGCACCGAGAGCACAGAGGGAGAGAAGGGAGAACACGGAAGACAAAAAAGCGGAGGTTAGCCTTATTGAAATGCAAACCACCAAACAGACTGTAACCTCAGTAAAGGCTGCCGAATGTACAGCGTGGTAAGACAATGAACGGATAGAGGGAGAAATATACCTAACCCTTGTGTTGTCTTCCCATCCACCATCATCTTTTGGCGCTTTTTACTATGTTTTTGCTTTTTTTTTCTGTGCTTTTTTTTTTTTTTTTTAATTCATAGCTAATAAACCTTTTTATGACATTGTAGGCTACAAAAACAATTAATTTCTCATTTTTTTTCAGCGCTTTTTGTCTCTTTTTTTGTAATTTCTTCCCTGGTTATGGTCACTTTTTTAAAAATGCCATACAATGCAATAAAGCAACCAAAATTCAATGAAAGTGAAACATAATTTTACCTGAAGAACATTGTATGGCATCCATGTTATTTTTAGGTAATATGGCTAAAAGAAAGCCAAGTTCCTGATGTGAAAAATTAAAAAAAAAAAAGGGTCACATTTGACCTGAGGACAACACAAGGGTTAAAAAGAAAGGGAATAACTTTCCCCTTTGGAGCTTTACCTTCATCACGGAGGAGGAAATCAAAGAGCGGTGTTGGGGGGGGGGTAACATCATTGAAATACAGTTTAAAACAATTCAGAATCAATGCAAAAATGGACAAATTAAAAGTCGGAGAGAGATGGATAGGAAAAAAAAAACATTGACAACATTAAAATGCAAAACCACTGAACTTGCAGTACGGTTAGTGCCGAGAGAAACAAATGATGAAACTGAGGAAGGAGAAATAGAGTAAAGACAGAATGGGTCAGAGGCAGAGAGAGAATTATTACCATTTTCTCCCTGGCCAATAATCCTTTCAACTCTGAAACCAAGAGTTAAGGGAGAAAAAGAAGCCAGGAGCTCAACTAGCTCATTGAAATGCAAAACCGTTAAAACATAACCTTGCTAATGAAACTGACTTCAACACTGGACTTTTCTGTTCTGCTCAAAGCTTTTGCAGTTGTACTAATTGGTTGGTAAATACTTTTTTTCTCAGTTTGCGGTCCTCAAGAAATGTCCCCGTTGTGATTCAACTGTGTTACACAGCCTTTGAGACTGGTTCTTTAGGTTGGTTCCAGTAAAATGATCACGGTTGGTAATTGTCACACAGGGCTCATCGTCTCACCAACTTATATTTTCATTAAAACTGTGATTTAACACTCAGGTCAGCGAATCACCACAAGACAATCTGGCAAACGACTCGTGAAACAGGAGTGTATTTTTTCTGGTTCTGTCAGTTAAGCGCGTTATTAACGTCGTCAACGCCAACCTATTTTTACCTCATCAATTTTTTTTATGTGAGATTAATATTCTTTTTGGCCTCGCAAACTTTTTAGTTTTTTCACATGCTGTTGCAACAAATAGTAACTTTAGAAAAACTACAACACCCACCCGGATCTAGCTAGACCGGAAACATAACAACAGGCACGCCGCGCATGCCGTTTGGGCCAAAGAGTAGTAACGTTAGGTTTTGAGTGGATTGTGAAATGGACGCCGGTAAGATTCGGGATGGAAAGTTTCCTTTTTAAAAGTTGCCAAATGTTCCACTGACCAGACCAAAGTGATCTGTGTGAACACGTCATCATCATCAACATATCAGCGCAGCACGTCCAGTCTGAAAAACCACTTGATGGCCAAGCACACAGCTGATCCCAGTCCCCCCCCCACCCCCCCCATCAATATATGTTTTTCACCCTTCTATTGATGGACAGTGTTGTGTGAGAGTTTATTTGCTCCAAGTGAGACTGTTAGTGTGAAATTGAACAAGTCAAGGGGGGGTCTTGAACACTACAGTAGGCTATATGCTTGGGGGGGGGGGGGGGGGTCTGAACCCTACAGTAGGCTATATGCCAATGTTTAAAAACAAAAAATCCACTTCTCCATGTTGAAAAGAGCATTAAAATGAGAAGAATAATGGGACAAAAGGAAATCAAGGTACATTTGGAATAGATAAAAAATGTGTGATTCACGATTGACCCTGATTATATATTACATATTCCAAATGAGCTGTATACATGCTCAAAGAATGCTCCTATAACCCGAACAACACTGGCATATCCCACATGTCTTAGTCAGAAAATTCTAAATTCAAAAAAAGGCCTTGTTCGGAATATCCAAAGGATAATGCTTTTAACATGACCTGTATCAAAGTCGGAATGTTGTCATATTGTGAATACTAGTGGAATATCGGTGTGTAACATGCTCAGGGAGCTGCAATTCACACATGGTATTAATGGAAACATTACACAGACGTACTGCAGTAGGGAGCTGGCTAATGTCTATTGATTCCAGGGTTGAAGTGTATGTGTGAAAGTGGCTTTAGTGATATGACAGAATATAAAAATAAAAAGTTAGAGAGCTAATTAGCTAATTAGAGAGCTAATTCAGTTGTTGGTCGCCTTTGTGACCTTTGTACAGAACGTTGCTGTCCTTTAATAAGCAAAATCCTACTAAAGTATTTCTGTAATCCGTCACCCTCTGTTGGTATCGAATGAAAATGTTACCTTTCGTATGAATGGATGAGCAGCGACGAGCAGTCTGATGTAGACGTGCAGATTGTCCCATTAATTATGGATACAGTATACGCTCTGTCACCTCCGTGAATGCCAATGTTCGGAAGACAGAAGGTGTTGAAGTTTGTGTTAGATCTCATCAGGCAATCTGCACGTTGATGTAAAGTCTGTAAATAATTAATGGCAGATGTTAGAATCTGTCCCAGTTGGGTTTCACTGGGGCTTGCCTGTCATCACAGAGTTCCAGGCGCAAGTGGGAAAGGAAGTAGTGTAAGTTCCCACTTCCATCTGTGTGTTGGGTAAAAAAAACAACAGATGGCATATGAATCAAACATTTAGGGTTTTCTGGGATAATGAGGGTTAAGCGAGTGCAAGAACCCTTACAGAACATAAAAAAATAAGAATGGAAGACGTTCAAAATCTCTACTAGTGGGAATTACTCCGGTACCCTTCACAAAAAATATGTATGCCTGCTGTGTTTTGATCTACAGACAGACACTCTTTCTATACTTCATTGTGATGGAACAGAGAAGCATTTATTTAATCTTCTGTGATGCGAAGTGTGCATGGGTCGTCAAAATGCCATTTTCATTCAATAGTCAGTCAGTCAGTCTGCAAGTTGGAGTATGAATTATGATCTCAGCTCAAAGGAAGCAGCATAGATGATTCACAACTGAAACGAACAGAACAAGACGTGATGCAAAGAAAGACTAATGAAACATCAAGAGAGAAGAAAGAGAAGAGTTGGTTCTGAGATAGTCTAGCATTTGCCAGAGGAGGGTCTGGGTAGTCCACACAACAGTCCGGGATGGGAGAAAAACATGCTCTGGCATTTCTTTAAACCAATCCCAATCGTCTTGGGTGGTGATAAGCGCCGGACGGAGCCATGGTGCCTCTGCAAACCAGCCTCGGGAAGGAAGTTGTTTTAGTGGAACATGTATACCTTCAAACGTTTCAGTCATGCGAGAGAACTCTTATTGGACAGCTAGTCTATCTAGCTGTCTGGATTTACCTTGCAGAGATCTGAGGACCAGGTAACCATAGTCCTCAGATTGGACTGATAGTCTAGCTACCAGTCTGGATTTACCCTGCAGAGATCTGAGGACCAGGTAACCATAGTCCTCAGATTGGACAGATAGTCTAGCTAGCTGTCTGGATTTACCCTGCAGAGATCTGAGGACCAGGTAACCATAGTCCTCAGATTGGACAGATAGTCTAGCTAGCTGTCTGGATTTACCCTGCAGAGATCTGAGGACCAGGTAACCATAGTCCTCAGATTGGACAGATAGTCTAGCTAGCTGTCTGGATTTACACTGCAGAGATCTGAGGACCAGGTAACCATAGTCCTCAGATTGGACAGATAGTCTAGCTAGCTGTCTGGATTTACCCTGCAGAGATCTGAGGACCAGGTCACCATAGTCCTTAGACTATATCTGAAAGGGTTTTAAAAGGATTCCAGGAATCGGCTGACAGGGGGCAGTAGTCCCATATCAGCTGCAAGACCCTCCAGTTGACAGAAACCAATCAGCTCCCATTGACTAGTTGCCTGTGCCTAGCTTTAAAAGGTGCAGAAAGCAAAGATTGTTGATATTTGAACTTAACGGCCCAAAAAAATACAACCCCGCCTGCAGAATCTCTTTTAAACTTTTCTGGCATATTCCGGTTTAAAAAATGTATTTCACAGTAGCCACACCAGCAAATTCTGAACACACACAAACACTGAGCCACTGGAGGCATGGATAGACCTGCACGGTTAATTGTTATAACATTGCAATGTCGATTCACCCTTTTCATGATATAATTTTTTGAATAACTTTTGAGTAACAGTACTTTCGTCTGTGAGATTTCAACACAGACTGTATAAAATAGGTCTTAAAGTGCTCCCTTCTCTTCATTGAAGCCTCTATGTTAACCCGTTTGCGCCGGATGCTTCGCGACGACACATCTGCCCCCGGTTACTGCTGCTGTTGCGCAACTCTGAACCTCCTGCCGTGCTGCTGGCGCAGCATTTGTATTGGTCGGTCTTTCCATGACGCGTGCGCAGAGAACGCACTGTCATTGGTTCAAATACACATGAGGCGTTCTTGTTGGCTATTTCAAGCCATGTGACACCAAAATGTACCGTAGTTTGCTGAAAATCACGTCAATCAACCGACAGCATGTGCTTTTGTTTATGAAGTTTTGAGAGACGAGCGAGAAAACGGCTCCGACAGAGGAAGTGGTAGATTTGATGAAGACATCCTCCCCCCAAACTCCTCACTATCTTCCCACCTCACCGTCCCTGCCCTCGCTGTGTCTAAATCCTCCTCTGATTCCTCGTAGCCTTTTCTCGCTCGTCTCTCAACATTCATAAACAAACGCACATGTACGTCTGTACTCTGGTCTTGGACGTGATTTTCAGCAAACTACGGTACATTTTGGTGGTCACATGGCCAACAAGAACCACCTCATGTGTATTTGAACCAATGACGTTCTCTGCTGCACACATCATGGAAAGACCGACCAATACAAAATGCTGCGCCACGCAGCAGCCCGCAGGAGGTTCAGAGTTGCGCAACGCAGTAACCGGCGGTAGATGTGTCGTCGCGAAGCATCCGGCGCAAACGGGTTAATAAACTTGTTGTGATGCCCAATATTCTATTGGTGCCAAAAAAAAAAATCTATGTTTGGTACTGCTAATTTGTTCTATTTTGTCATGGTTCATGTGTACAAAAAAGCTTACACTTTGTGGAGAAAAAAAAATAAATTGAGTCAGAGAATTGTCATATCAATTCTAAGCTAAAAAAAAAAAAATGTGATTCATAGTTTTCCCTGAAGCGTACAGGCCTAGGCATGGATAATATGAAGACACTGTGTATTCTTTAGAGATGAACTTTTAGCTTCAGCTCCTTGATTTGAACACAACACATGCAAGTCTGACGTCTGTCATTGACAAATCTCTCCTCCTCGGGAGTCCTTGGATTTTCCCTTCATTCATATTTGGATCCCTGTGTCATACAATTTTGGCAAAACAACCATTTTTTTTTTTACTTTCGTTGCTCATCTTTTCCTCAAATGATTCCCAAATGATGGCCATGAAAGTTCTAGCAATGTCTAACAGAACACTGTCTACGGAGAAAATAACAGAAGCTTTACTTTCGGGACCGTTATGTTATTTATTTGATTATTAAAGAGTTATTCATAGAGTGTAAATGTGAAGGGTGACATGACAGTCAGTCAGTTAGTCAGACTAAATGCTTGTTGCAGCATCTGTTGCATTATTAAAGTGCTTTTTTCGCAGCCTGTTACTATCACTGATACAGACAACCCGAGGCTACATTTTAGAGCAAAGGGAGAAATGTAAGGAGGGAGGGAGGGAGGGGGGGAGGAAGGGAAAGAGGATCAAACCAGAATAGGTACAAAGAAAGGTAAGGCTAAAATTAGCTCGAGGTTGTATGTTAATGCCGAGGGATGACTGAAACAATACACAGAAAAGACGGGTGGTGGAGGAGGAAAAAGCAAGAATAGAAGGAGAGATTTGGGGGAAGAAAGAGGGAGGAAGGAGGAAGAAACGATCGTTTGAAAAGAGGAGAGAAGGAGCGAGAGGAAAAAAAAAAGCAAGGGAGGAGGGTATGTAAAGAGAAGATGAAGAATTAACACGGGGGAGAGATGAAGGGCAGGAGGAGAAGGGACAGAAGACGAGATAAAGGGAATAGCCTCAGCATTTGTTCGGAGGGAGACAAGCAAGAATAAAGGGAGGAAAGGAGGGAGAGAAGGATGTTGGTAATTGCTGCAGGTTCAGAAGCGAAGGAAGAGAAGCGTGAATGGAGAGACAGAAAACTGTTAGAACGGAAGGCTGGCGGCGCTGCGACTGTGTGCTGTTCTTGTTTAACCTGGTCTGATAAATACTTCAATAAAGCGGCGTCTCCGTCTGTCAGGGCCCGGGGCCCCGCTGTCCATCACGGGGGGGACGGAGACACAGCTGGATGCAGCTGTTTGTCTTCTCGTCTCGGGGGGGGGGGAACGTTGAGGGCTCCGATTCAACGTACTCCAGGCGCAGCTACGAGGAACACACACACACACACACACACAAACACACACACGCACACGCACACGCACACGCACACGCACGCTTGCAGCTAAAGATTGTGTTCAGAAGGGATTATTGCTGAAATTATTTACTATGCTTATTTTGTTTTTCCCATCATTTAGTGCATTTTCTTTAGTTTTTTGTGTGTGTAATAAAATTAAGAATAATAATAATAAAAAAATTGTAATTTCCCCACAGGGGATAAACAAAAAATTTAAATTATTTGTATTATTAAAATACTACTACTACTACTACTACTACTACTACTACCACTACTACTACTACTAATAATAATAATAATGATAAATAATAATTTGTAATTTCCCCACAGGGGATAAATAAACAGTTTAAATTATTATCCTTATTAAAATACTACTACTATTAATAATAATAATAATAATAATAATAATAATAATAATGGAATAAAAAGATGAATAAAAAAAGATATTTTGTAAAAAATGTCAATCCCTAAATTAAAAAAAAAAAATGAGGAAAATCCAACCTTTTAAGGACACCTGTTTTCTTTATGAATGAATAATGTACTGTAACTAATAGTTACCTAATAATTGTAAATACTGAACAATACTCTACCCTAACCTTATTGTTCTATGGAACGAAGAGTTACTTTAGTAGCTGCCAGTAATGGTTCGTACATAAACGCGTTACTTACTACTTACATTACTATAACACGATCCATGCAAGGTACTGGAGTACCAATTCTCAACAGTTGATGAAGAACATATAATATGAGCAAAAGCTGCATAACAGCAATTAAATGGACCTTGTGGTGCATCAGTGTGCAGGGTTTGTGCTTTTGACTTTGTTTAAAAATCTACAAATTGTTAATTTTGAATAAATTCCCACTAATCAATCAGTTGTGTAAACGTAGAACACACACTATTTAAAAAAAAGCAACATTCAGTGAATAACAGGATCCTGTACAACACCAATTTCTTATTCTTCAAAGAGGTACTAATTGCACTCTGTAATTATTCATTCCCTCAGCTTCATGTCTTTTACACACACACACACACACACACACACACACACACACACACCACAAACACACACACACACACACACACACACACAACTCCATCCTGTACTCGTAACCCCTATGTACAACAAACATTAGGAGTATGTGTCCCTGATGCATTGTACTGTATGAGGTTTTGTCAATGGTATAGAGAGGAGTTAATTAAAATTCCCCTCTCTGTGTGTGTGTGTGTGTGTGTGTGTGTGTGTGTGTGTGTGTGTGTGCTCCTCATGTAGAAACAGTAATTAAACTGCATCAGAAATAGAGCTCGTTATATGAATGGATTTTTATGCTACACTCCTTTCTTCCTCGTGCTTTCTCAAGCTGACTCCTACTCTTTCTTATCGCTCACCCCCCAGACAGACACACACGCTCTCACACACACACGCGCTCGCACACACACACACACACACACACAGACACGCTCACACACACACACACACACACAGACACGCTCACACACACACACACACACACACACACAGACACGCTCTATTACTCCCCCAGATCGGTCTGGATCTCTCTTCACATCTCTCTTCCTCCCTCGTTACATTCCTGCTGACCGTATGAAAGTTGAGTAGTCATCTTAATTTAACTTAATTTTAACCATGCGGACGCTGGTTCACTTGGACTGTCATATGCTCCCCTACTTCTGCTAGGTCTTTCCACTTTGTTTTCTTAAAAACCTAAAGCACTTCGGGGCGGTTCTGCGTATTTTTGGCACCAAGTGGCTCTAGAGGGCTACCTGTTTGAAAACGGACACTTTCTGCAAGAACATTTGTTCAGCCCTAAATGGACAAATCTGGAATTTGGTATGTACCGATGTTCATAGTGATTACAAATCAGCAAACAATGACATCAACATGCATTAGCACAGCAAAGAAGACTGGATTCACGAGCGTATAGACCAGCTGCCAAATGAGTCACATTGTGTCTAAGTATCACGATCAACACTACGTCCCGATGGGAAGAACAGCACATTGCTAAATCTAACAACCGTACGAAGAGTCTACAAGAGAACTATAAGGACGAAAACACACAAGCTTTGATAGCAGTATGTAGATAATAGAAAAAACAATTAATCACAAAACAGACGTCATCAAAAGCGAGTTTGTGAGTACATAGAAGATGTCTGTCAACGCTAGAATACAGATCTGACCAAAATCTGCAATGTCAATGTAACAGTTAAGTGTCAGTTAAGCCGCTGCTATAGAACTATTCCAGCAGGAGATTTAATGATGGTGGCTGAATGTCATCAGGCTGTTCTCGTGAATCATTTGTACATATGACAATGAAAAATAAAGCACTGTTGTTACGGCCCCTGCCTTTAAGGACATTATTTTAGGATATGTAAATCTGGATGCGTGATTGCCAGAAGAGGATTGGCTTACGAAGATGGCTCCGCCCACTTCCTTGTCCCAGGCCATGCTGTTGATTGGTGTGTCGGCCGTGGTCCCAGCCAATCAACGTCCTGCAATCAACCCGGATGACTTCAAAGGCCGCTGTGATTCTCCAGTCGGGGCGGCTGAACCTTCAGTTCAGTCTGCCAGGTGGTTGGGTTAATGTCCTTTGGTTTGGTTTGGTTTGGTTTGGTTTGGTTTGGTTTGGTTTGGCTTGGTTAGAAGCAATGGTGTTTGCAACTAGATTGTGGGTTAGAAACCTTTTGCTCTAGTATTCATTGTCATCTTAACATCGACCCAGATCGTAACATATGAGGGCTCGTCCGGGATCTTAATAGCTATAAAAATTGGGAGTCTGTGGAAAACCGAGACAAATAAGGTGTGTGTTAACCGAGGGAATAGTGTGGAGTGCTAGACGCCTTAATTGAATGATTCGGACCTGCAGTTCGCCAATTGAGTCCCACTATGGCAGACAAAGACAAATTCTGTTTGGAAAACGTTTTGGAACAGCCAACTTCGGCTCAAATTGATAATTGTAGGAAGGATGACCTACTTGATCTCGTGTCACAGTTTGTAAGTATTCCACATATGTATTACTGTATGAGCTACAGTGGCCACTGGCTGTATAAGATCACTCTGGTCCACGTCGGGGGTGTGAAATCGCTGGTCTCACGATTCAACTCGATTACCAATATCTAGTCAAGATTCAGATCAGGATATGTCGCCATGTTTTATTGCCATGCATGATTTTCATCAACTAAATCAAGCAGGCAGATATATACTGAATGAATTCCACTTTTTCTTGTGTCTGCTCTTAAAAAAAAGACACTTCCTGAATGTAGCGGAGTCTGAACACAGCGGACGAAAGGCAAGGAGCCAAAACTGACCAGGTAACATCAGTAGGCAGTGATCGATTATGGTCTGTCACTGCATCAAATCAGAATGGGCCAGGTTGCTCATTTCAACGCCCCCAGTAGGGAGGAGGTCCGGGTGGATGGAAGAGTCCAGAAACAGCCTGGGTCTTTCACCTGGGAGTGTTTTAATCCAAATTACAAACTTCTTTTCTAACCTTAACTAGTCATTTTGGTGTCCAACTCGTTTAAAACAACTGGAGACAAGCTCACGTGTGTGTGATGACATTTTATTAAATCGGAATCAGACCAAAGTGTTCCTGTCCTTTCCTGTTCAGCCTGAAGGCGGCTGGAACTGTCCAACTTTACCGCAGGTTTTGCCACTTCTGCCTGTTCTTGTCCACTTTTTTTTCCTCATAACTGTTTGTACTTTTCTGTTCCCTGTATCTGTCTTTTATTGTGTGTATAGTGTATAGTGACCTTGAGTGTTTAGAAAGGCGCTGTTAAATAAAATGTATTATTCTTACTTTAACGGCGAGGCACAGTTCATCTCGAACGAGCCTATTACCATGGTCCCAGACCTCTCAATCGTCACTGTTGTACCAATCGAAGGGGTGCTTCAAATGCTTTAACACTTCCAATAGGTCTGTTATTGTGTCCAGTGATGGCTGAAGCAATCCACCAATCAAAGCTCGGTAGGTGAGCTCATCTGCCGGGCAGCCACCATCAATACAAACGTGGCAAAAAAAAAAATGCCCATGAATACTAATGCTAATGTGGAAATGCATAAACGCACGTTGTCGATATATGGAAATGACTACTTTTAAATCCATTTTTCCTTTGATATTTGGAATACAACGTGACCCGCCAACACAGGGGAATGGATATGTCATTCCCTACTGATTGTTTAGTTATACACAAAATTAATGAAATGAATGAATAAAAACTGCCCTGCCTAACCAGAAATTCTCTCACATGAACACAATGTGTGTTAAAATGCCAAATAAAATGGCCCTTCAGCCTGATTATCAGGCTACAAACACAGAGCACTAATGTAAAAACTGTCAACAACAAAAAACTGTGAAGAGGCATTTACAAGATGTGCAGCTTTTAGTAGCCTATTAAATATTCACAGGCAAAATTAGATCCATAAAGCATATATAATCGTGTGTGTTCAAACAATATTTGATGGCAAAAAATAAAACCCCACAGAGCTCACGTCGCTCCTTAAGTTTGGGAGGAGTGCTCGTTTGTTTCTGTCATGTCCAGGCTGCTGCATGAGCTGTGAGCGTTAATGGCTCCAGAAGTGGAGACATTTCTATTTCTAAAACTGCACTTAACGCAGATGCTGTTATTGTTGATCCCCATATGTTTTTTGGAAACAGCTTTAACTCAGCCTTGTTTTTTTGGATTTCTGCTGAGTGTGCCTTTCGTGAGCTGCAAGCCATAATAGAGTCAGCAGTGCAAACGTCCTTTTTATAAATGTGTCACCTGTCTGATAAGCTGTATTGCTCTCAATGGGCTCTAGTCATGTTTGGAATTTGTTTATTGGAAACCTGGAATGTCGAGTTGACGAGCTGCTATCACTATTCTCCTTCATTTTATGTAATTGTTCACTTTATAAGCATATAAAAGTAAAGGGGCATAACATTACATCTTTAATAATATATTCATCTCATCTCAGGACCTGCACATATTTCATTTGCCAACATTAACAACATATGTTTTTATGGATCTTTCTTTATGCGTGATCTTATCACAGTCAACAGTTAACAGTTGATAATGCACATTTGCAGGTATACTTTGATGGTTGTGGTATAGACCTTTAAGGGAAAAGGAAATACTGATATCATTCATCTTGATTAGCAGTATTTTTTTCCGGCTAATGATCTGCTCATCTTCCTGTGCAGAAATTGCAAAATAGAAGCAATTCATTTTCTTACAAATGCCTATTTTGATGTGACAATGAGAACACAATGCACACGTCGTGTGTGTTTAGATGATCATAGTCCACCAACGAACATGGGGCCTTGATTGTCTTGTCTACATTACTCTGGTAAAGAGGAGCACTTGTTGAGCCTGACCCTCCTTTTGGTTAGGTCAGACCATTATCAAATGTGAATGTAAATGTGCTGTATTTATATAGCGCTTTTCTAGTCTTAACAACTGCTCAAAGCGCTTTTACATCATGCAGGAAACATTCACTATTCACACACATTCATACACTGTGGCCGAGGCTGCCGTACAAGGTGCCACCTGCTCATCAGATAAACATTCACACTCCGATGTGCAGCACCGGACAGTTCAAAGTCAGACTGTTCCAAGTCCCGGAAATCTCCCGTGAAACTCGTATTAAGGCTTGTATCGTTTCAGATCAATGACATCATCAACGACATCCAAAGTCTCGCTGCCCATCCGTAACACCTGACTGGTTCAGGAACTGGTTTGACATCTACACGGTTTAAAAACACATCCAAGATCTATACGTGAACTGCCCTCTGCCCAGTCAAACCACCACTTGTGACGGTGCGATGAGATGAGGAGGCAGGCAGGAGCAGGTGTACAGCGGTTTGACAGTCAGTACAAAAACGAAAAAACAATCCACAAGGAAAAACACAGACCAAGCATCCAAGGGATAATCCAAAAAATCCAAAATCCACGGAGGTCCAGGGAACAAAGGCGAGGAAACAGACAGGACGACAAGACAGGGAAACTTACTGGGGAGGCTGGAAGCAGGGACGGGGAAGAGCGGACGAACCAGACTGCATGCAGCAACGGGACAAAAGACAAGGGAGGCACAAACATTAAATACACGAGGTAACGAGGTAACGAGAGGCAGGCGACAAGAGAGCAGGAAAGATGGTGGAAAACATCAGGTAATCACAAGCGCGGGAAGACACAGGAAGTAAAGGTAGAGGCAAGACGAGACATAAAACAGACTTCAAAATAAAACAGGAAACGGAGAAAGCAGACACACAGGGGAACACAAGACAGGACCAATAACACCATACCGGGGAGAAACAAGACAAAAACACAATGACCAGGGAGGAGACACGAAAAAGGGAAACCAGGGCAAAAAAAAACGAGACCATGACACCACCGCCACTTTACACTTTTACAATGTCCAAAATTGCTCCACCTGCTTTCAGATTATGACCCAAAGGATTGATTCACACATGTTTGACAGCATCATTCCTCTCAAGGAATTTTTACTAATTAAACTACAAATAACAATCAAAACAAAACAGTTGGGCCAGAAAATATAAACTTAGCTTATTATTAACCAAAACAATAAATTTAAAAAAAATGATATAATGTACAGTATATCGAGCAAAAAGTAATGGCACAGGGAGTAGTGGTATTGTCCAATTAGGTCCCCTCCCTTATAAAACAGCTCTTGCTCCAGGTTCCACCCTTTTGCCCTGCAGACGGCCTGAAAAGAAACATCTCTGAGTGTGGACTCTACTATGTATTATGAGTTTGTAATATTTGTAAACCCAATGCACACATTGGCTTTGTTTGTGAATTAGTAATTAGTAGTAGTCACTCATGTCAAAAATCTCAAGAAACCCTCGGTACCAGTGTTTCAAGTAGCTGCACATTGATCAGACTGTGGACAAACTCTGTTGGTCTGTAATTGATTCAACGATGGAAAGTGGCCTCACTTGCTATTTCATATTTGTATTCCTCTAGAGTTTGATTGATGGCGGCTGTCTCTGCTCCATCAGGGATACAAAAAGTGTCCCTCTGTCCAGCTCTCGAGTAACCGGGAGACAGCGGGGAGCGCTTGCTGTCTCAGCGTTTGGTTCAGAAGCTCAGGGTCCACGGCCGACTTTATTACCCCTCCAAGAATATGTTTATGGCCAAAAAACCACATTATGTTTCAGTATATTGCAGTAATGACCATTCACGCTTGGGCACATATTTTCACCCCCTAAGAAATGTCAAGGGCAAGACTTAATGTAATCTAACGGGACTAATTTGACTAAGTTGACAACTTAATTTGATCAGTTTTACACTTTCCCTAGGCCAGAGTTCATGACATTTCCTCAGGAATATCATTTTTAATGACTCACAAATGAGCCCTGCTCAAGCTGCCTCACACAACTCACTTCAGCCGTGTTACTGTGAATACAAATGAGAATGTTTGTCAGCCGTTTTCCTCCATATTCATAAGGTCCACAACACTGTCTGATGAACCGGTCTCCTGCAAGTTTCTCACCCTACGTCTCACACAGCTTCGAAGTGAATAGCAAATTCATTTTCTCCACTAGAGCTAATTTATTTCAGTTACTCCCTTTCAATTTCAGTCCCTTCATGCGAGATACAGTAAATACAGTACATTGCATGATCAGACTCTTCTGTTGTATCTTCAGTTGTTCTTTATCTTAATTGGTTGCTGGTTTGTTTGGTGCATGTCTTTTTTGTTCTGTGCTGGTTGTAAAATGCCCCTTGGGGGTTGATGCCTGGGCTGCACACAATAGCAATTTTCTTTGTAATTTATTCCCGATTAAAGTAGCTAAAATGAAGCTTAAATTACTTTTCACCCATAAAGTACCACTAGATTCATTTTCTTAACCCAAGTCCAAAGCAATTAAATTCCTGTTTAATTTTAACTTTATTTGTTTACTTAGAAAAAACTATTCATGGCATCTAATGGGGTTTTACTGCAGTATGGTGAGGGAAGTTTGGGGTCCCCTGGTGGAGCTGCTCCCCCCGAACCCCGTTCCAGCTACTAACTCTGAGATACAGCTCACGGACCCCCTCCCCCAACCATCTTGTCGGTGATTGGCTGGAACTTGATCGTTGGCAATGAACCTAGTGTATTTACCAGGCATAAGAACGTTTTGGGTTTGCACCTGGTTTTAGTTGAAAATGTGTATGTGTACTATGCACTGTAAGCAATAATACACATTGTGAGCTAATATAGAACAATGATGAGCCAGTTGGTAGCGAGGTATAATTTTCTATCAGGACCTGTCAGAATCTTTTATCTTGTTCACCACGTGTTAGCACACGCAAAACAAGACATTTAAAAAAAAAAAGGTATTTTCTTTTAATTTCTTTATTAGAAAGTATTCATTTAGGAAGTACTGCTGCTATGACTACCTGTTGTGGTGTT
This sequence comes from Etheostoma spectabile, assembly GCF_008692095.1. Classification (NCBI taxonomy): domain Eukaryota; kingdom Metazoa; phylum Chordata; class Actinopteri; order Perciformes; family Percidae; genus Etheostoma; species Etheostoma spectabile. The sequence continues at coordinate 31,866,261 of NC_045736.1, read as the reverse complement.
ATCTTATACTGTTTTAACAGACACCTCCCAGCCAATCGGTACTATTTTCTTGAGGTTTTAATTCTGCTTTGTTTTACTGCTGTTACACTCCCACTTTATGTGCTGTTCGGTCTTAAACTCCTTTCTTGTAAAAGCAGGCATGAAAGACTGGGACAAAGAGAGTAATGCAGTGTGTAATGTAACTGTAGCCATACATTGACCCATGATATATTTCACATTTCTTACTGTGGCAAACGTAACCTGGTGAATCTAAAACCTAATGTCATATGATGATGTGTCATGCACCTGTTCATTACTATTACTATCTTGCCATGGTCTTGCATGTTATTGTGAGGGCTGGTGATTACACTTCTGACAACTGCACGTGCTCAATAAAAAGAATAACTCTGGTTAAAAAAGAGTATTAAGCCTCTGGAGTTATCATTTTACACCTAAGAGGAATATATTCAGGGATGTCTATAGTAGCTCTCTTTGAGCTTCCAATGAGCAGTGCAGTAACTTCAGGGTGGAGAAAGTTTCTTCTGCTTTGACATTTATTAAAAACCTTTTAACGTGGATAAAATGGTGGTTTTGATGTGTGCTACATATACTGTACTGTACTGTTATGTTGATGAAAAAAACTGGAGAAAATTGCTTTTCACGGTCAAAGGAATTGTTTTTACTTTGTTTGTGTCCCCGGGGCCCGAAGTGAATTAGGGAGAGGAGCTTTTGGCTCTGTCTCAAAAAAACTCATTGGAAAAGGATTGTGAAATTGTTTCATCCATCTTTTACTGTTCAACTTTTCAATCCTTTTATGTCAGATTTTATACTATTGACATATTGCTCAATCATTGAATATTGACCTGATTTGAGGCAGTTGCTTTTTCATGTGCTTTTTTTCTTTTTACTCTCTGGGCCACAAGTTACAATCTTCAGTAAATAGTGAAATAATAAAAACTTTAAGAGTAATCATTATTCCTACATTTACTTTCTGCAGTCTGACATCAGTTCACCCCCTCACCATCTCTGTTGCGGAGTCCCATTGGCTCCAAAATGTTCGTACGCATGGGTCAGAGAGTGGAGGACTCCACCATTTCCTGTAAGGTTATTTTTTATGAATCACAACCTTTATAAATGACACCCCAGAAGAAGCCATTATCTTCCCTCGGGTTTTTAAACGGGAAGGATGGGTCGTCACGACGACAAAATCTTCCGAACACAGCCATACTGAGAAATCCAGAGAGACTTGTATGTAGCTGATAGTTTTAATATGCTTTTTAACCATTCCTTTTAAAATAACGGACGTTCATTAATCAAAAAGTTACGCACTAAAGCTTTAAAGGGCTCTCAGTGATCACAAACTCGGCAAATAAGCTGCAATGATCAACTCAGTCCCCTGTCCTCATCTTCCTCTGAGCTTCCTCCCGTACTATGAAGTGGCTTATTGTGTATTTTTCCAGGAGATACGATGACAAATAAGTTTCTAGACACTAATGACATACAAGTGCTGAAAAGTCATGAACTGCTTTGGTTTTACTCTTCAGTGCAATGACGTGCGGGTTTGGTCTGTTGACTGTGGACGAGCGTCGAGAACAGGGGTTCCCAAAACTTTCAGCCCACGACCCCCAAAAGTAACGGTGCAAGTGACTTGCGACCCCCCCCACTACAAACGTATAAAAACATTGCGCGCAACCGTGCACGCACTATAGGCGTATCCAAACACGACAACACAAAATAACACAACAGCCATGACATTATTCTGCAGTAATTTACTCATTACTTTAATTTGAACTCAACCTTACCTAATGAGATGGATGTGTAGTATTTTTGGAGCACAGCAAGTCCAGTCCTGGTTTAATGTTGGAGACCAGCAACTCAGGAAGAAAGAATATCAAAAGAGCGGTTCTCTGTTTATTCATTTGCTTGGTTGTATTTTAAATTTAGCCACTAGTTTTATCTTGTGTTAAAATCATGGCTAACACATGCTATTTCTAATCGTTTTTAAATTTTTATTTTATGTCTGGAAATCAACTCGCGACCCCCCCCTCTCTGGCTCTGGTCCCGACCCCCACTTTGGGAATCACTGGTCTAGAGGACCGTCCCGGCGGTGTCTTTCTGCTGGCTGCAGTTTGCTTCAACAGTCTCCGGGCTCTGTCTCCGTCACTGACAGTGACTGAGTGCCTCGACTCTGCTTTGGCCTCTGACGGGGCACACTGACTGCTTGTGTGTGTGTGTGTGTGTGTGTCTGTGTGTTCAGCAAATGTCCAATAACGACTTTTGTTGACTTTTAAGTGACAGAGACGTCTGGTGGCTGTGGGAATTATGACTCTTGTTTGTCAAGAGCAAAGGAGGGAGAATTTTCTTGGTTTGTTCATTTTTGTTTATTTCACACGTCATCATTGTATATTTAAACCCAATATCATGAGGTACAATGATGATATATATACGGAACCCCAAATAAGCTACTAAAAGCTTTTTGGAGGGGGTCCGAGAACAATGTAAATACAACAAATAACATACCAACCAAAAACTCAATTTACCTTGGACATAATATAGACATTTACAGAAGAAAAAAATATAAATACATTTAAAAAAAGTAGTGGGATGTCGTCATGTAGCCTCAAAGCGGGCAGGTTTGGGTGGATGGATGGGTCGACCCTAACAAGAAAGACCCTTATTTTAACCCAAAAGATATTTTTCTTCAACCAAGTTGTTAACCTGCACATTACAAAACAACCTCATCCATGTGATTGTACAAAAAATAATTAACCGCACTTCATCTGAAATCCAACAAAATTAATGGCGCCCGTTGCTGTTGAGTACAGCCGACGAAAGGTGACTGACCTGCAGGGACGACGGTTGATTTTAGGCACCAAAACGACTAGTTATGATTAGAAAAAAGGTTGGGGTTGGGTTTAAAACACTGGCCCCCTTACGCAGTACTCCCAGGACATGAACACCCGTTCCCTGGGTAAAAGTTGTGTGTTGTCCCCTTAACTTCTTCAGGACACCGACTCTGTTCCCCCTTAATGAAAGCCTTGTGTTTTAGAAGACATCCATTCAAGCGACTTCCTCTCTAAGCTGGTCTTCTCTTAGACAGCCGCTGTGTATGTCATGCATACAGTAATTAATTCGATGGAACATATACAAATTACAGCGCATTCTTAGCTCTTCTGTCTTAGCTACAGTATATGTGTGAATAGTTCAAGAGAACAGCCTGAGCAATGATTTTGGAAGGCACTGACGAATGATCTCCTCTGGCTGAAAAGGACAGTACTTCCAAAAGCATCGAGGATGTAAACACTTGTTGCACTAATCACCTATCTATGGAAAACTGCATTGGTTTATTTTGAAATTGGCAACTTAATTTAAGGCCCATTGTTATGACAGGCCCTTTCTCACATGTAAAAGTTAAAGTGGTTGCATGAGTCAATGGAAAATGTCCTTGTTGGCAATTGTAGTTTTATTTGCCCTTCCTATGGTAAAAAAAAAAATATTAAAGATCTTTTATGGAACATTAACTGGGGCAAATACGTCAAGACTGCCAAGACAGCTGTTCAATTTCTTTTCTTATGACAGTTGTTTTATAAAGAATTGTTTCCCTGCCCGCGTATTATTCAGAAAATAGTCCATGATGGAAGCAGAACTGACTTCTGGGAGATTTGTGTACAAAGCTCTTTTAGGTTGCCCCTGCCTTTTCACTGTACCAATTACTCTTCTCAGCTGTTCATGTTACTTATTTCAATGTGCATACCTGTTCCACTATCTGCCTGAAACCACATGCATATTCCTATCTACCTGCAATAATGACATTGGCTAATGGAGTGGAAAGCTTCCTGTGCATTAAGAGATTCTCTCGGGGTTAATGAGGTGTGTGTGTGTGTTCAGGGTACAACAGGAATACATTAAGATAAGAACAGCTCATTGTTTTTAGCAGTACGCATTATGTTGTGCATGCGTATTACCGCTGCTTTGAGCTGGCACAGGGAGGCCAGTGAGGTTCAAAGTAGACGAGGAGGAAGGCAGTGAAGGACGAAAAGGACGAGACACCACCAAACCACGTCAGGGTTGAAGTGCCCATCCGCTCATGTCTGTGTATGCTGTCAAAATGACTTAATTATAGGTCGCTGAGCCCTGTACCTGCACAAGCTGTGTGGTAAAATGGGCAGATACTCTACAAATCAGTGTGACCTGAAGTTTGAAGGGGTCCCCAGGACTATCTGAGTGTTGGACACTGGTTTTGACATGCATTTACAACACAGTCTCACTCCCAGTGCGTCAAAAAAAACAAGGCTTGGTCAGTCTCTTGTAGCATCCTACTTGGACCCATGGGGCTTTCAACTAATTCCAACGTAATCCCAATATTTGATGCCATCATTTTTTAACCCACGTGATTGGGACCCTTTGGCGTAAGTTTTTGACTCTTGGTCCAATGTGTGGGCTAAAACCACTTAGATAGGGTTAGGGAAAGTTTGTGGGTGGGTTTGCAAAACGTACATTTAGGATGACACGTGGAACAAAAGGGTAAAAAGTGTTATGTTGTTTGACCCATCCACCAGCCCAACCAACCTCCTTATGGAGGTTTTCATACTCCTCTCTACCGTTTTTAACCCTCCTGTTGTCCCGGGGTCAAATATGCCCCGATTGTAAAAGTTTCTACATCAGAATTTGGGATTCTTTCATTCAAATTATCCAAATATATCATGGATGTTTCCACATAACGCTTCTTGTTAGGTAGACAAAGGATCAGTTCACTACTTTATTGAATTTTGGGTGTTTTATTTTCCCCCCCAAAAAAACTTTGACAAAAAAAATGATAACATTTTACATAAATTAGGTTTCAGGACCATGAAATTGAAAGAGAAAATAGTGTAAAACTAGTGGTGATATATTAGTGTTGGTGATGTGTACAGTATACTGATGGTAGAGTTGGTAGGTTGAAAAAAACGTAAAAAAGTGGCAAACAAGTATCTCAAACGCATCAAGAAAGCGACAAAAAAGTGTTGAAAAAAGCGTCAAAAAATCATCAAAAAAGTATTTCAAACGCGATTAAAAAAGTGTCATTTTCAGTTTGGACCTGGGAGTACAACACAAGGGTTAGCACGCCGTCAGTGCTGAGGTTGAGCTGCTGCTCTACAGATGCTAAAGGATGCATTGTGCGTCGGGATGTGAGCCACCGACCCAGCGTCAGTATTTGATTGGCCACGAGTGAGAACGGGTTGGCATTTCAGACATTTGGTCAGTTCCACAGTCTGTTTTCCTTTTTAATGGTCTGCTGTCAAAGTATCCATTATAAACTGTGGTGACCTTGTCACAATATTGTATATTAAGTAGTATTTGACATGTTTGGGCTGAAACTGTAGTCTTGACATAGAAAACATTACCGGCTGCAGTACAGACAGGAGATATTTTCTGCATCTTCCAGCCATATTTCTTCTACTTTCTCTTCATAGTAGAATTGCGCAAAGTAAAGTAATGCTTCCGTTGTCAATTTTTTTTAACCCTTATGTTGTCCTCGGGTCAAATTACCCAGTTGTCCTATATCAGTGTTCATTTTAATTCCCCAAAATAACATGATTGATCCCACACAACTTTCATTAATTTTGGGGTGTCTCATTCAATTTTACAGCATTTGAATAAAACATTGAAGGGGTTTTGAAATAGTATTGAGTAAAAGTTGATATATTCCACTCTTTAATTATCCAGCAACATCCATTCCTTTAATTTTAGTCTAAATAATTCCTAATTTCCTAACTGATTCATTTTTGGTTTATCAACCATAAATTCCAAAAATAACTGTAAAACTAGAGTTAATAAGTTAGTGTTGAAAACATCAAAAAAAAGTGACCAACTCAAAAGTACGCGTCAAATTTTGAAAGAAGGTATAAAAACTTAAAAAGTTAAAAACATCGATAAAAAGCGTCAACAAAATTGACGGGAAGACAAGACAAGGGTTAGCATTATTATATTATTCAGTTGGACATGTGGCCAGTCAAGCAATCCATATAGAGAGCGTAAGGTCCTGGCCAAAGGTCAATTAAAACACAATCTCTGAATTAACATATCTGATCAAATATGATAACTGCACTTTCTGGTATTGGGAGCTTTCAAAAGTCTCAGAACAGGTGAAGGGGGGCGGCCTCTAGCTCACCCAGGAAGAGCATTAGTCCCATATTAGTTGAGTCCTGCAGCAGCTCGGGTTGGAGTCCAACCTGCATCCCTTTTCAGTCCGTTGATTTAATTGAATTTCAGCCAAGGCCCACCCTCTCATATATGCCATATATCCCCCCCCCCCATATACCCTCAAAGTGATCAATGCTACTGCCAAACACCAACTGCCTAGACCAGTGCTTCTTTAACTTTTTTTTCAATACTGTACCCCCTGGGAAATATTCTCTTAAACCAAGGACCCCCCAAAGCATGGCTATACTGTATATAGGGGTACATTACAGCGCTGCACCACCACTTTCCGATTTACTAAACAACAACTTTTTAATTGAAAGACACTCAAATGCTACTTCAAATGCTGAAAGTCTAAAATGGAATTTTTCATGTACTTATTCATGACTCATTTTTTAAATTAACATAAAAAAAAAAACTCACGTACCCTCTGCAGTACTCCAAAATACCCCTAAGGGTACACCCCCATTAGAGAAACACTGGGCGGGTGCAGCCACCGCCAGGGGCCGTGGTAGTGGAGTTCAACCAGAAAAAGTGAGCGCCGTGCAGAGATGACCGTTAAGTTTAGCGACCAAAACACCTCGTTAAATTTAGGAAAAAGATCTGATTTTGGATTAAAACGCTCTAGACGAACAAATGAGCGTTTCCAGGGTGAAAGTCTTTTGGGTTTCACAATAAAGTGAACTTGCGCTTTTGGTTTGAAAGTGTTGTGATTTATGTTGACGCTATGTTGTGCTATTTCATTAGGTTCATATAAGTTCATATGTAAGTGTTCCGAGTGGCCATGGTATTCGAAGGTATTGGTATTTGTTCACAAATCGCACCCTGGATATCTGTAATGGTTGGGTGTATGATTTATGTAAAATAAAATAAAGTATAATCTAATCTAATCTAATCTTATGTGTGCCACGTGTGTGAACAAGTAATGCCATTTTAGGATGATGCAGTGGCTGTGTGTATCTCTCTGTAATCGATGTAATGTAATGTCTCCGTGGTGTAGAATTGCTCGCAATTTAGTGTATTCATGGCAACTGTGTGTGTGTGTGTGTGTGGGTGTGTGTGTGTGTGTGTGTGTGTGTGGGATGCCAGGTTCTTTGATTGGAGTTTAATATGTACGCATGTATGTTTTTCTCTTTATTTAACCTTAGGAAACATGTAACCCTGAGAGCGTCCCAACATACCGCTAATCTAAATGTAATGTTATTAATTATTAACCTTTACTTTAGACCCAACACAACTTTAGGTCCTTACATGAATCCTTACCCTAATATACAATATATATTGTATGTATATACAACATACAGTGGCTTGAGAAAGTGAACCCCCCCAGGCTAAAGTTGATTAAAAAGAAGAATAAAAAAAACATCTTTTGGAAATTGATCTTAATGCCTTAATTTAAAAGAATGTAGGGTTCCTTTTGCCTTTGGAATTAAAATACCCCCCCCCCCAACCCATCATCATCATCACCTACCCTTCACCATAACTAGAGATAGGCATGGGGAACTTTCCGTAAAATCATCTCTCAATGCAAAACACACCAACTATTTAGCTAACTGAAATAACACCATGATATCAGATAATCAGATCGTGTGTGTGTGTGTCTCTGAGAACTGTAAGTCGTACCGCCCAGTGGTCCGTTCATTAAGCCTGTTGCTGTATTGGTCTATAGTTCTGGCAAATTTAAAGTAATTTACTTAGCCGTTGATGTTGTTGTTTGTTTCTTCACCTGTTCACTAGGTTGCACGTTGCTTGATTGCAATAAAGCATCAACAGAAAGAGATCACGGTCCTAATCTAGTCCTCACTAAGAACTTTCAAATGATTTCACTGGAGCTGTTATTATTGTTCGCGTCATCAATACCATATTCAATCTCATTCATTCAGCGGCATTCATATGCAGCAAATCAGTGCAGCTTGACGTAATTGAAATTAAAGAAAACAGAGATCCCAGAGATTCAGAAGACTAGCCGCAAGACATTTCCCATCATCCTCGGCCTCATCTGAGAGAGATGTTTGAGACAGTAGGCATCAAGAAGGACTCCTGGCCAATGTGCTGGGGAACTTCTTCATTAATGTCTGTTTAGTAATTCATATTTTATCCTTTATTTTCTTTCCAGAAGCCATATTTGAGCACACACATACATGGAGATTCCCTTAAATGTGAAGGGGAAGATTAAAAAAGAGAAACTGGATCTGTGATTTCTCACAGAATCCCAACTGGATTCATATCTTGTTGCTCAGTCAGAATCTTATTAACCTGGAGTCCCAGTCCCTGTCACAACCACCATATTATGGGATGTTTTAGGCCTGTTGACAGACATCCGTTTAAAATGTAGCCAACGGCATTTAAAGAGCCTTTTCTCCACTGAAGTTTCTCAGCATGTACTCTAGAAACCTTTGTGTGGTCCAGGTAGCTTTGCAGAAATAATGGTTGTCATTTGCAAGGCTACTTTAACTTTTATACTTTAAGTAAATTTCCAAGCCTGTATTTGGACGCTTTTAGTTGAATAAAGAAGTAAAATCAGTACTTCTACTAACGCAAGTATCTGTACTTCTACTTTAGTATGGGAAATGAGAACTTCTGCCATCTCTGGGTCACATGGATGAACCCCCAGGGGTGAAGAAGACAAGTGTGCACCCTGCTGTATTACAGTATCATTCTGTTATTCTTGGTGCTGTTGTAATATTAGTATTAATAGAGTTAATAGCCTGGGAAGATGAGTAAGGTTACATCGCCACAAGAGGGCACCCCCTTCACACCTTATGTGACTAGAGAGACAGCTGGGAAGCTGACACAGCCGAGGAGAGATGGGGGGAGTCAAAGAACGACACAGATAAAGAAGGAGAGGTGTGAGGTCAGAAGAGAAGTGAGGGGAGGAGAGGAAGAAAGAAGGACAAAGAAGGAACAGGAAGTGGGATCGTGGAAAGATAAGGGCTAGAACTGATGGAGGAGGAGGGCATTGGATGATGAAGGAATGAGAAAGTGAGGTTAGAGATGAATGAGAGGGAGAGAGGGAAAGGAAAGGGAGGAGGATGTGAGATGTATACAAAACATCTCATATCCTCCCCGAGATAAAGACAGTGGTTTGTCCTATTCACTGTGAATAATTTCCTGCATCTTCAACATCTCTACTATATATTCTAAGTGATGTGGATCATTTCTATCTAGTGATCATGCTGTCCCGTCTAGAGCCCGACCGATATATCGGTTGGCCGATATTATCGGCTCAGTCAGTAGGGGATTGGGTCGCCGGTTCAAGTCCCCATACGGACCAAAGTATGTTGGACTGGGAGCTGAAGAGGTGCCATTTCACCTTCTGGGCATTGCCAAGGGGCTCTTGAGCAAAGTACCGAACCCCCGACTACTCAGGGTGCCTTTCCATGGGCAGCCCCCCCCCCCACTCTGACATCTCTCCATTAGGGCATGCAGTGAGCATGTGTTTAATAAGAACAGAGTGAAAACTTTGTAATTTCCATTGGGGGATTAATAAAGTATGAATTATTATTTATTAACACGGACAAGGAGCAAACACATTGTTTTAATTATTGAGGGTGTTTTGAACCCCCCACACCCCCATATAGTGTGCGCGTGTGTGTTTGTGTGTGTGTGTGTGTGTTTCCAGTCCAGGTACAGCAGTTGTAAATATGCTCCAGGCTAACTCTTTATTTATGTATTAGTGGGTATTGTCGCTGATAATTTAACCTGAAATAAATTGCAGATTGATTTGATTACAGATGAAATAACCACAGCGAGGTGCTTAGATGAGGGGCTCATGCATTATGAGAATCACATGCCCCAACACAACGCGGACCTCCCAGCTCGGTTGCAATCATTATCCAGTGTGGGGTCTGAAAATAAAAAATCCTAGAGTGGAATGGTAGTTAAGTGCATAACCACTGGGCTGTGCTGTGCTATTGGTGAGAAGATAACTCGTAGCAATCTAGTCCTGTGTGATCCAAGCATCCCTGCCATGCAACATCTCATGTTCAACTTTTGCAAAGACTTTTTAAAAGCACAATTTGAATTATGCAGACACACCTGTGAGTACACATGTGTGACATGTGTGTGTCAATTCACACCACCACCATTTCTTAAATGGAGAGAAAAGTAACACTATTCTACCAGCCAAGTGGGTTTTTGGGATTGGTTAGGACTTCATACAGATGCATGATTACCTGCGGAAGTGACTAAACTGTATTCTGACTTTTTTAGGTTCGCAAATCTATATACAACTTTGCATGCACTTCTCTCTGGTACAGATTAAATGGAAACACAACAATAGCCTACTGTAGAAAACAAGAAAAATGCACCCAGATTTAAAACAGGATTTAGAATCAGAATTGCCTTTATAGTAACTGAGTATGTATACAAGCACACTGATACATCACTATTACTCCAAATATCACAATATTCTGGATTTGATTCAGGTCATGTAAACAGCATATACCATATTCTGAATAAGCCCTGTATTTTGAATTTAGCATTGTTCTGATTAAGATATGTGGGATATTCCAGTATTATTTGGGTTTTAGAGGCCTTCTTTGGACATGTATACAGCAAATTAATTGCTATATACTGTATATCTATAAAATCTTTTTCAGAAATGTCACACACCGGAATATTATGTACATGTAAACTACTGTAAGTTCTTCTTTATTGTGCAAACATGAAAGCACACATTAAACTAAGAACATGGATCAGAGAAGGTAAAATGATGGAGTAAATAGTAAAATGATTTTTCTCCAAACCATATTTTATTCATCTAATAATGCAAACATCAATTTCTCATTGTCATAGCAGTGTTTTGCAGGTGGCTGGTGGAAATTTGCTTCCCCGTCTTTAGGCTTCCGCTAAACTCAACGTGATGAACGACATTGTTCTGGAGAGTGTCACATTCTCCTTTTGTGTAAAAACGGTGAGTTTTCCTCTCACTTTTTCCGTATTCATATTGAGCGGAGACATCCATTCATCGGACTACAGTGGAACGCGGGATGTCAGGTTAATCTTCTGCAGGCCCACTGATGACAGTTCAGGGCCACTTGTGAAAGTGGGCATGCACAGACTGTAATAACATCCAAAAATGTCTCTTCTTAAAATTGTAATACATTATCTCAGAGGGTTGTCCACTGACAGTGTGTCAAACCAGCTGTGTGCACTGTGTGTGCCATGTGACTCTGATAATGTCATCAGGGTTATTTGCTTGGAGACTTGGAGGTTTTTAGAAAGCCTGCACTTGAAACTGGGGTTGTGGAATTGGAAAGACGAGGGCGAGGGAGAGACTGATGAAAGATGCTTTCAGGTTGCACTGTGGAAATGTAGCATCTGAAGTTTGGGGATCTAACTAATACTTGGGACAGTTGGGATACAGTCAAGATATCTACTTTACTGTAGTATAACCATAATGACCCTTATACAAATTAAGTGGTTTGGCACCAAAAAAATAGACAGAAGTCTTTTGACATGAACACATTTCTAACACGCTTTTTAAGACGTCCAACTAACAAGCCATTTTCTTTAACCCTTGTGTTGTCTTCCTGTCAAAATTGAAAGTCAACACTTTTGTAGACGCTTTTTAATCTATATTTTTAACTTTTTCTTACCTTTTTGTCCCTTTTTTCAACACTTTTTTCAATGTTTTTCACGTTTCAACACTGTGTAACACTACCTTGTTAACTTTAGTTTTCCAATTATTTTTGGAATTTATGGTCAATACACCTTATTTATAGGAAACTATATCTAATGTTTGCGTTAGAAAAGCAGAAATTAGGAAATATTTTGACTAAAATTAAAGGAATGGATGTTGATGGATAATCACAAACTGGAATATGTCAACTTTTACTCAATACTATTTCAAAACTACTTCAATTTATTTTCACCAAATTCTATAAAATTGAATAAGACGCCCCAAAATTAACAAAAGTAGAGTTTTGTACTTGCCAAAAGAGCGTTGAGTGGAATCAATCATGTTATTTTGGGTAATTAAAAATAACATTGATATAGGAAAATGGGTCAATTTGACCCGAGGACAACATGAGGGTTAAAAGAGAGAAGCATATATACATTGTAGAGTACAGACACATAGGCTACATGCAAACATATAGACACAAAACTCTCACTCCAATACACTTCAGTTGGGCTTATAATCTTTAAATCAGTTTGATTCTGAAACAAGAATGCAAGATCAATAGTCTGTGTTCTACCACGGTGGTTAAGTTTTCCTATCGTTCCTCACACTATTTTACTTGTACAGCCTCTCTTTCAGAGTTTAAACAGACGAACATGGCGGCTCAAGAATAGTTCCCTGAAATGGGTTTGTGAAAACATGTGAACATGAGAGATAGGCTGTGCAGTTGCTCAATCTGTCTTCATTTCAGATCGACAACGGTCAGTTTGAAAAACTTTCGCGAGTTGCCGGATCCTCATTTGCATAAAGTAGCCTGGATTCTGTGGTTTGGGGATCTGGTAAGGATGTCTCCTGCACCTCCCTAGGGAGGGGGTCCAGGCACGTCCAGCTGGGAGGAGGCC
>NC_045736.1:31852328-31853567 GCF_008692095.1 Etheostoma spectabile | reverse complement strand
GGAAGACCCTGGACTAGGTGGAGAGATTATATCTTTAACCTGGCCTGGGAGCGCCTCGGGATCCCCCATTCGGAGCTGGTTGACGTGGCTCGGGAAAGGGAAGTCTGGGGTCCCCTGCTGGAGCTGCTGCCCCCAAGACCCGATACCGGATGAAGATGGTTTGATGGATGGATGGATGGGTTCAACTTAATCCAAATGAGGAGCGGGCGACTCAACTTCGTCGCATGTAGCTGGGGATGTTGACCTGACGAGGCGACAGTTGCTTAGCAACAAAGCTCTTCCATTTAAAGGTGAACAGTATAATTACATTTTGGGCTTACTAACAACTTATGTTAGTAAGCCCAAATGTACTAATGGACGGCTGTGGCTCAGTGGTAGAGGAAGGTTGGTGGTTCGATCCCCGCCCCTGCAGTCATTGTCGAAGTGTCCTTGGGCAAGACACTGAACCCCGAGTTGCTCCCAGTGCTGCGCATCGGAGTGTGAATGTGTATGAGTGTTTATCTGATGAGCAGGTGGCACCTTGTATGGAAGCCCCGGCCACAGTGTATGAATGTGTCTGAATGGTGAATGTTTCCTGTAGATGTAAAAGCGCAGTTAAGACTGGAAAAGCGCTATATAAATACAGCACATTTACATTTATGGGCCACTTGCTCCCAACGCCTGTGAAACAATTCATAGCTATGTGGAAATTCATTCACAAGCCGCACTAAATGAGGACGAGGGCCGCATTCGGCCCGGGGGCCAACAGTTGCCCATCCCTGCTCAACAGGAAGACACATCTCAGCTGCCCCTTGTGAGTCTGATGTGAAGCCAGGACTGTAACTCTAGCTTCTCTGACCTAAAAAATGTAATTCCTGTGGTTTGTTTTTCAACTCAGAAAAGCTCTGCGGGGGTAAACAGTCTGGGTTCCGCTACACTTGGGGTCGCTGTAAAAAACTTCAAAACTGGTGCAACGCAACACGTTAAATGATTGAGAAAAACTTTATTTCTTTCTGGATTTCACTTCCCTAAATTGGATGGTTTTCCAGACATTGCTGGACCAGCGGGGGAATTCTGGATTGAGTCCCACATGGCCCAAAGTAATCACCACACGGCAGGAGGCCGGTATCGACGCCTAGCCAAGCACCAGCTCTGTGGTTTGGCATAATCATCGCAGCACAGACTGACAAGTAGAGACTTGAGGGTTGAGGGTGAACTGAGAAGTGCAAGTTATGTTATGTGTGTGTGTGTGTGTGTGTG
>NC_045736.1:31848827-31852318 GCF_008692095.1 Etheostoma spectabile | reverse complement strand
TGTGTGTGTGTGTGTGTGTCCGTGTGCATGCATAAAGAAGTGTTGGAGCTCTTAGGGGAGGTGAGACGAGCCAGGACCCGGTGTGTGATCGTCGTCGCCGCCACGGGAGAGCGAGATGAGCACACGGCTTATTAAGGGGATCGCCACAGGAGGGCGAGTCGATCTCGGTGCCAGCTGGAGTTTCCTCAAAGCTGGGAGAAGCAGAGAGAGAGAGAGAGGGAGAGAGAGAGAGGATGTTAAAAAGATCTGGCAGAGAGGAAGAGACAGAGACAGGCAGACAATAATCATAGAGAAGGGGACATGAAGACCAAGGAACAGCTGGATAGAAATAACTGCAATCAAGTAGTGAAACCAGAAACTAGCCAGAGACTTGTCTAAGACCTCCATAGTGGGTGACCCACTACATGATAACATCCTGAAAATGGCCTAATTCTACACATATAAGGGGTTGGGGATTAAGTTTAGCATCAGAAACACAAATTGTAATAACATTTTAGACACTAGATCATTCTCAGTGGGAGATCAACATCTTACATTGGCAATCTGTTAAATTTAAAATAATATCATTAATACAAAGTTGTTTGAAGTTCAGTCAAAATTAAGATAGACATTAACAGCATCATTACGAGGACGACTCAGGCTGGCAACCCCCAACATCTGGACATTCCATTTTCTCTTGCTGCGAGACTAATGAACTCCAGATTAATTGCCATCAGGATGATTAATGCTGTATACAAAACTAGATATGCTCCCGTATACACACGCACAAAACAATAGTGTGCATCTGGCTCTAAGAAAACATTTAGGTCTGACTGTTCACAGGTGTTTTTTATTGTGTTTTCCATTGAGTTTTTTATGCAATCTGAAGGTCATTGGCATTATTTAACTTAGCTTAATAGCTGGTTTGATTTGCATTAAGAGATGATCTTATCGAAGGTTTTGCATCTCAATTGTTATGTATCGTCAATGGTATGTGATAATGTGGGGGGGCTATTTTAATTCCAAAGGCAAAGGGAACTTTTTTAGGATAAATAGTATCCTGATCTCTCTCTCTCTTCGTCCTTCTCTCTCTAATAGTATCTATATATTAATATATGTATATTATATATATTACATATATATACTATATGTGATGAGAAGTTGTTGATCAGTGTTCAGTCTTGCATCTCCAATCTCCTACAGCAGCTCAATGAGGACTATGGTTACCTGGTCCTCAGATCTCTGCAGGGTAAACCAGACAGCTAGCTAGACTATCTGTCAATCTGAGGACATGGTTACTGGTCCTCAGATCTCTGCAGGGTAACTCAGACAGCTAGCAGACTATCTGTCCAATCTGAGGACTATGGTTACCTGGTCCTCAGATCTCCGCAGGGTAAATCCAGACAGCTAGACGACTATCTGTCCAATCGGAGGACTATGGTTTCCTGGTATCAGACTCTGCAGGGTAAATCCAGACAGCTTGCTAGACTATCTGTCCAATCGGAGTCTTTCTACACGATTAGCGCCGCCCAAGACCATTGTGATTGGTTTAAAGAAATGCCAATAGACCAGAGTATGTCTTTCTCCCATCCCGAAATGCTGTGTGGATTATCCAGACCCTTCTTCGCAGTGCTGTGGACGAAGGTCTAGCAATGCGAGACTAGGTCAGCCGTGACTATAGACTGTAAAAATACTGGATGTAGATGGATGTGACTGACATTTTTTCAGACTAATTTTACCTACCCAGATTCCAAATATTGTTCATGGTGTTTCAAGCATTATAACACAACGCTTATTGTTGTTCCATGACATCACCCATTGTTTTTTTGAACTTTTATTTTGAAGCCAGGATTTTGCATTTTGGCTGTCACCGTCTTGGTATTTTGGAGCCAGTAGTGAACATATTTGGACAAAAGGGTGGAACTGGGGAGGATGATGCATCTGAGCCAGTGTTGTGTATGGTTTAATGGCAGTTTGCTGCCATTCATCTGCATATAAGGCAGTACACAGAGCTGGTTGAGAATCAACAGACTTTTCTTAAGTTACCAGCTAACGCTAGTACTAGCTAGCTAGCTAGCCTTAGTCGACAAGGTGCAACTGAATGCTAAACAAGATATCTTTGCACAACCAAATGTTCCAATTAACTTTGAAGTGAAAACACAATAAAACACAGACAGCACTCGAAAACAAGCTGACGGCTATTCCAAGTAATGCAGGTTTTAGGGCTCTTCACATTGGCTTCACTTTTCAGGCCTGAGAGTTGCCACTTGGGTGGGACCTGTTGTACATTTGGCCACACAGAGCTAGGATGTAGCGCAACACCCCCATGGATAACATTGAATGGCAGCCTATTGTTGGATGATTACTCCTCAGTATACCGTGAATAATGGTAACTTGAATGCTTTTGTTTCTGATAGCCTGCTGTTTAGACTCAGAGCTAGAATACACAAGAAAAAAAAACTAGACGGCAATGTTCAAACAAGTCACCCTATCTTTACACACACACACACACACACACACACACACACACACACACAAAGAAAACACACAAGCGCACTCATCAGCCTCCATGCATATGCAATTATGCACTGCTGCAGTGCAGAAAAAGACATGTCTTATAACACCCACCAATACATGTTTTTACACACACACACACACACACACACACACACACACACACACACACACTCAAGAACCTAGGGTAATTTTGTTAATTAATTAGCCTGTACAACATCCCAGCATGGAGTTAATTAGAAAGCCTGTCACCACCTGCATGTCTCACAGATATCACTGTTTCTTCAGGTCACATTCAACCACTATCACAGCACACACAGGCGCACACACACACACACACACACACACACACACACACACACACACGGGTGGTCTTTTCCATGGCCCCTATCTAAATGATGCAGGTGCATTGTGTAATTCCCAAACCTAGTCTGGAAGAAAATTAAGATTGCGTGTTGATTTGAAATGAATGGTTCTGTTACTTGGTTATGCTTTTTACATTTCTACACATGGACCGTTGCTGTCATCCTTGATAACATCCATTTGGTTAGTAAAAGCCTCGAGTCCCAGCAGTCTCTTGCTGTACTGGTTTCAGCAAGTGTTTCCAAACTTGCAGCCAATCAGAAGGCTACCTTGGGCTTCCCAAAGGTCTCGATGACTTCTTCTCTGACCAGATTTTTCTTCTCTGCAAACTCAACATGGTCTAGCAAGATGTCTAGTCGAAAAACAGGATCCCAAAACCTGAAACAGATCAAGTGGAAGAGAAATCAAGAAGTTTGGGTTGAGAAACTGGACTCATTGAAATTGTAGTTTTTGTAAGTTTTAGGTTTTGGAAATTGGTTGTTTTCAACTTTTAATTGAGTCAATTTTACTTAAATCGTGGCAAATTGATATAAAGCTAATTTTACGTTATTTTGCTGCTTTTTTCTATTTCCTCTCCCCTGTTGAGGCACCAACTCCACACACACACACACACACACACACACACACACACACAC
>NC_045736.1:31791500-31848817 GCF_008692095.1 Etheostoma spectabile | reverse complement strand
ACACACACACACACACACACACACACACACACACACTGCTGTTATAATATTACAAATGACAGCAGCAAATTTGTACCTCTTCGAACCACTGGCTCGTGACCAGGAAATCGTTCTCAATCAACTCAGAGTAAATGTAGACGTTATCTTGAACACTTCTGCTCCTCTGGCAGAGATCAGAAAATGCATCGTGTGACAAAACGATAGAGAGCTGATTCAGCCGTGCTGCACGTCATATTTAATCGGCGTCGCTTTCAATGACGACTCCGAGGAAAAGATGTGTTGTTTTTGCTAAACGGCTATTGCCGAGACTGCTCTCTCCATGCTCCATGAGGCTCTTCGGAGACTCAGATCTCCAGTGGGGGGGGGGACTAAGACGCAAAGAGAGGAATCGGGCTTCAAAGACTGGGCCTCATCTTTAGTGAAATGTTTTCACACACTATCTCTAGGCGTCCATGGGCCTTTCTCATGTCCCAGTTTGTGTATTCTCGATTCCTTGCCCCGATTCCTCTCCTCGATTCCCCTCCTTGCGTCTAAGTCCCGCCCACAGGAGATCCGAGCAAGAGCCCCGAGGACATCTACCATCTTCCACTAGCCTGAATGAATTATTTTCTCCGATTTACAGACCTGCGTGGATGTTTATTTGGCCCTCTGCCGTCCATGCAGGCTCGGTTGCTTTTTTAAATGATGTATTATATTAAAGTGTTTTCTATAACAATTTACTCTAATGACTAGAGATGCTGCTTGTAAATGTTTCCATGCGTGCTGAAAGGTCACTGCACATTGTTGGATACAGTCAGCCCCCAGCCAGCTAGCAGCCAGCCACTATCATTACAGCCCCGGCCGGGGGACACATCCACAGTTAGCCCCCAGCCAGCTAGCAGCCAGCCACTATCATTACAGCCCTGGGGACACATCCACAGTCAGCCCCCAGCCAGCTAGCAACCATCCACTATCATTACAGCCCCGGGGACACATCCACAGTCAGTCCCCAGCCAGCTAGCAACCATCCACTATCATTACAGCCCCGGGGACACGTCCACAGTCAGTCCCCAGCCAGCTAGCAGCCATCCACTATCATTACAGCCCCGGCCGGGGGACACATCCACAGTCAGCCCCTAGCCAGATACCCGCAAGCCACTATCATTACAGCCCCAGCCGGGGGACACATCCACAGTCAGCCCCTAGCCAGATACCCGCAATAACGGCCATTCGTAACGCACCTCCATACATCACCCCCTCCTTCGCTTTACAGTTAGCTAAATTTACCAGACAAAACGGGGATAATGCACCAACAGGACTAATCCTAAGAGTAATTTAAGGATTGTGTAGCTTTGGATCTGGGCAGGAAGGATAAGTGTGGGAGTTGGAAGGGGGGTGTCACGATTCTGACTTCTCATGACACAGGTTTGTGGATCTGAGTGTTGCGATTTCAATTTTTTTGCATATCGTTCCAGCCCTAGTACGTAAACAGATTACATTAAAAACCTAACTACATTTCAAACACACAATCACATTTCAACAGTCTCTCTCTCACACACAGACATGCTGATTCATGGGAAATGGCTTTCATGACACTTATCTTATCTATTAATTAGACTGAACCCCTCTATTTGCATTGCTGGACTATGTGACTCACCATTCAGGTCTTGTGTGTGTGAGTGTGTTCGGGAGATGCTGCAGTGTGTGGCAGCTCAACATTATCTCTGCTGCACACACCACTCTGCTCCTCTCATGACCCATTTAATTTCCTCTGTACACCACTGACACAGTAACGTTACCCGCGGCAACGCATGGCTCGAACTCATGTGTGTTGCAGAGTCGGCGTGTGCTTTTGTGTTAGAGCATCAGGGGGTTTGGAGAGATAGGGAACACAGGTGTGTGAACTGTACATGAATGAGAAGTTGTGTGTGTTTGAAAGTTTCTTTATGTTTGTACGACCTGGTGTGTGAGAGTGTGTATTTGTCTGAGGGGATTAGTAAGTTTGCTGGAAAAAGAAGAGAAACTCTGAAACTCCATTGTGTCAAAACATTTAGAAATTAGCATTAACATTGCACTTAAGTTCTTTTAGTTTTGTCCCTAAGTTCATAAAACCCCCAGGAGAGTCCAAGAAGAGCTGGATGAACATATTGACAGAATCAATCAAAATCAACAAAAAGGGGAATAATAAAATCCGTCTGGGGAGTTAAGTTAGTTTGAAACCTGCAGTGGTGTATAGCAGGAAGGGGACATTGATCTGTACTGGTGTATGAAGACAGAAATACTGCCAACTGAACTTTGTTTAGATGTACTCTCAGTGTTAGAGATACAGTGGGGCTCGAAGATTTTGGCACCCCAGGTAAAGATTCCTCTTGATCTACCGGGCAGTTTTCGTTCCTACCCTCACCTATGGTCATGAAGGCTGGGTCATGACCGAAAGAACGAGATCCAGGGTACAAGCGGCCGAAATGGTTTTCCTCAGGAAGGGGGGCTGGCGTCTCCCTTAGAGATAGGGTGAGAAGCTCAGTCATCCGAGAGGAGCTCGGAGTAGAGCCGCTGCTCCTTCGCGTCGAAAGGAGCCAGTTGAGGTGGTTCGGGCATCTGGTAAGGATGCCTCCTGGGGGGGTCCCTAGGGAGGTGGTCCAGGCACGTCCAGCTGGGAGGAGGCCTCGGGGAAGACCCAGGACTAGGTGGAGAGATTATATCTCCAACCTGGCCTGGGAACGCCTCGGGATCCCCCAGTCGGAGCTGGTTGATGTGGCTCGGGAAAGGGAAGTGTGGGGTCCCCTGCTGGAGCTGCTGCCCCCGTGACCCGATACCGGATAAGCGGATGAAGATGGATGGATAGAGGTGAAAAAATTGTATTAATGTGCACAAAGAAGCCAAGAAAAAGTGTGGTGCATGCTATAAACTCTGCAGGGGGTCCAAACTTTTGCAGACGCCATTGTTTTGTTTTCTGTTATTTTCAAAGTGTAATTGATGAAATAAAATCTAACTTTTTGTGACATATTATACAAATGTCTAATCAGTCATTTAATGTCTTTTGGAGATTTTTCCATCTTTTTTTAGCCTCTTTATGCACATTATTACAATTTTTTACCTGGGATGCTCAAACTTTCAAGCCCCACTGTATGTTGTACTCTTTTAAATCAGACGGGACACCAACAGTGAACAAAAATGCTGTTGACACGTATGGTATTGGGATGTCAATCATTTATTAATGGGTTTATTTAGAAGGGCATTGCAGTCAGATTTAATAAACTGTAAAATGTTAATACATCTCCATCACAAGCAGAAGAAAGCACGCTAAATGTGAAAAATTGCAGACTTTCATTCTGGATAACCGCTGAAAAACGTTAAAAATGTAACATATCCGCAGATTCTGTTGTAAAACGTCATGCAGCCAATTAATCTAAAAAAGGTTTTCAAAGTTATTGAGATTCTTTCGGGTCATACACACGATTAATAACTGCAAGTAAAATACCAAACAGCACACCATTATACTAATAATCTCTATTTAAAACATGCAACACAGAAGCAAACAATACGAGACATGCAAAGCAATGAAATGGGGGTTATTAATGTTAATAGAAGTCTTGACTAAATAACAAGACATTATGCTCCATTATTAGACACTAATTGAAATATGCAAAGCAGAAGCTCAGACAAAGGCAGCACGCGGAGTACATACAATGCTCAAATCAACCTGGCACAATGAAAGCAAAGCCACAATAAAAATAATGAAAGAATGAAAGGTTTATTACTGTCTCAACTATATTACTATGGCCAGCCCACACGGCATTACAAGACACCATAAATTCCTACAAACCACAACAGGAGTGCAGCTTGCATAGTTTTTAACAGCAAAGAAGTCCAGAAATAGAAAAACGCTAAAGTCTCAGTCCAATCTTCAGATCCCCGTTGACATTGAGTTCAAGACAGTTCATGAATGTCAGACAAATGACAGATGGTACCGGAAAATAATAATTAAATAATCTAACTTGCCCTCCTTTAATTCTTCAGGCAGTGGCATACGCTGCAACAGCAGAGAGATTAAAAGCAATGTGGTTCAGATCAGCAAGATAAAAAGCAATGGACAAGTAAATAAGAGGGAGACAAGAGGGAGTAAAAATAAGTAAAAACAACACGTAAAATACTAAACCATATTGCTAGTTAAAGGCTTGTCTAAAAAGACGTGTCTTCGGGTGTTTTTGAAAGGTTTCCACAGAATCCAAGGCTCCCTAGGCTAAAGGGAGAGACTTCCAGAGCCTTGGAGCCACCACAAAAAAGGCTCGATCACCTCTGGTTTCAAAAGGTGTTCTGGGGACAGTTTAAAGGTCTTGGCCTGAAGACCTCAGAGAACGACCAGGAGTGTGTGTGTGTGTGTGTGTGCAATTGATCCTGGATGGAAGAGGGAGCTTGACAATGCAAGGTTCTATAAGTAGTGATTACAATTTTAAGATGCACTCTAAAACCTATTGGTAGCCAATGAAGAGCCTTATGCACCGAAGTAATGTGCAATCCCCTGCTGGTCTTAGACAAAGCTGAATTCTGTACAACTTGCAGTTTGTCCAGGGATGATTTGCTTTAACAAGTGTACAGTACATTGCAATAATCCAAACGTGAAGAAATAAAAAGCATCTCCATCTCTTTTTTAGAAACCACAGATCTGATCTTAGCAATGTTCCTGAGATGGGAAAAAAACGGGAACGAACCACAGATTTCACATGACTGTTAAAACACATAGATTAATCAAAAATGACACAGATTTGGCGCATCATTACAATCAGAGAGTGATAGAACTCCAATGGCCTGCTTAATCTTGCCTAATGTCGTCTAGGTCAAAATTCATCACCTCAGTTTGTCTGAATTTAGTTGCAAAAAAATGTCTGCCATCTATTTGTTAATGGAAGCTAAACAACCCTATCAGGGCTCAAAGACAAATATAATTGGATGTCATCAGCATAACAATGGTAAGATATTTCATCAAAACTACCAATAATCTTTCCAAGAGGAAGCATATGCAGACTGAACAGCAGTGGCCGAGAACAGGACAAATCCCGGTGAAATCAACGGATAGTAACTGATCCCCAGGGTCTTCCTGGTTGGACATTGAAAGCTTCATAAAGGCTGCCATATCTACTACAAAGCTCCACGTGAAATTCGACAGAACCATAATATTCTTTTTTTATCTTAACGGACATGTAGGTAAATCACACCTTAACAACCCATTTTCTGTTTTTGTTGGACATTATGTTCAGCTGCAAAATTGGTACACTGTGCACTCGACCTGTCTGATATTGAGTACAAAAAAGAAGACAAAACAGTTTTGGAAGCAATAAAGAATGTCCACTAGTCATCTGGCTTCTTATCATCGGATGGTTCCGCCGTTCACCAAAAGTTCAAACACATTTTCTGATTCAGTCATGCAGAAGCTGTTCAGCAAACACGTTGGGTACAATGACTCAGCAAGTTCTCCTCTACATTACCGAGCGGTAAGAGTGAACATGTATTGCAGCCCATAAGGATTTCTTGTACTCTGCATTCGTCAATTATCAATAACGGCTTTTCACTTCACTTAACCCTCATGTTGTCCTCGGGTCTAATTGACCCGTGTTCCTATATCAATGTTCTTTTTAATTCCCCAAAATAACATGACTGTTTCCACCCAACGCTCTATGCCAAGTACAAATCTCTACTTTCATTAATTATGGGTCTTATTCAATTTTATAGCATTGTAAAACAAATGGAAGTGTTTTTGAAATAGTATTGAGTAAAAGTTGACATATTCCAGTCTGTGATTATCCATCAACGTCCATTCCTTTAATTTTAGTCTAAATAATTCCTAATTTCTCCTTTTCTAACTGAAACATTAAGTCTACTTTCCTATAAATTAGCTTTTTTGACCATGAATTCAAAACAGAACTGTAAAACTAAAGTTACTAAGTTAGTGTTACTAAATTTTAAATGTCAAAAAAGTGACAAACATTGAAAAAAAGTGTGTCAAAGTGTGGAAAAAGGGACAAAAACGTAAAAAAAACGATAAAAAGCATCAACAAAAGTGTTGATTTCCACTTTTCAAGGGAAGACAACACAGGGTTAAGACGATTTGTATACTTATTCTGGCATGCGTGTGCTTCTTGGTTTGTTTCTCATACTGTACCAACGGATGTCTCTCTCTACCGCTCCCCCTTTTTTGTGTCTTTATCGCAACCTCTCCCGTTGGCTTCACTATTTCACTACACCCCCACCCCCACCCAATGTCGCCAGAAGTTTTTCAGTCAAACTAAGAAGAAACCACCAAAATATCGGGAACACGTCCTGGTTTTTCTGTCCTGGTTGTCACTCGGGGAGAAGGAGCCAGAACATCTTCAGAAACACTCTAAAGGGGATGTATGCTGTGTGTGTGTGTGTGTGTGTGTGTGTGTGTGTGTGTGTGTGTGTGTGTGTGTGTGTGTGTGTGTGTGCAACCCAGAATTTAAAAAAGGCCGATGGAGAGAAAGTGTGTGCTCGGCAGTCCCCAGCTTTAATTTGTCCTCCTCCTGTTCTTTCCCTCCCCTTGCTTTACCTCTCTCCATCCTCACTTTACCCTTCCCCTCACAGCTCATTTCCTATCCCGCTATCTCTTTCTGTCTCGGTACCTCCCTTTTGTATAACAAAGTCTTACAAACTAAAAAATGGTGTGTGTGTCTGTGAGTAATCGACTCAGTCTCTCAGTGATGCAGTGCAGAGGTAGACTCCTGCTCTGACTTGACTCAACTTTACAAATGCTCCTTTACAGCCAAGTGTAGAGGCTCTGCTACATGCATTTCTCTAGATTCTCACTAGAAAGTTCTACTCAATGGTAGGAAACAAATGTCAAATGTCTGAACTAATGAGCTCCTCTCAAACTCTGCACAGCTAAAAAAAAAAAAAGAAATGTGCCCAAATGGTCCTTACAGGATCAGGCACACTGACTGCAGTTGATGAGTATGTTGTAATGGGACCTGGTAGCATAAGTGGAGTTTGACATTTGAGCCTGGGGGGGAGATTGTAGTTGAGACCTGTCCTATCACTGGGGGGACATAGCACGAGCACATATGGGCAAAACAAACATGCTAAAGCTACAAGTGTTTATTTTTAAAGCAGATTTTAAATTACATTGTAACAATTTATGCAAAACTTCTGTTACAGTGTCGGGAATTGAAGACCAAAATGCCGAGATGATAAGTAGGCAGGAGAATGTTTTGTCGACGGTTTATTTTCACCAAGAGTCCAAGGAAACACACAGATCCAAAATGCCAAAGCAAAATCCAGAATCTCAAGAAAGAAAAACAAGAACCCAGAAACTGGTAAGACTCAGAAGACAGATTGTAACAATTCCCAAACCCACTCGGCAAAGGAAAGGTACAACGCTTAAAATTAAGGATGGGCGGATCCCTGATATCAATCGGCTAAACTATGTCCTCCACCTTTTAATACACAACACTGAATGACACCCCCCCAAACCCACCAACCCCTAAATGCCTTTAGGTCGGCTCAATAACCATGCTATTAAAATAAAAAGTAGACCATAGATTGTAAGTTTAACTGCGTGTATAAATGACACAACTTATTACACATCGGACACACCCCCCTCGTACATACACGTCAACGCACTTAAAGTGACCCACACATTTAAACACCTTTCCCCAACACCCCAACAAAACCCACCACAACCAATGTCATTCAATAAACTTAAATAGTCCAGATCCAGAGTAGCCAACAAACAAAACAAACAAACAAAACAGGCCGGAGAAGCGTGGCCAGAAGCCGCGGTTAATAACTGTCCGCACGGACAACTCACGCAACCTCGCCACGGTCCGTCAGCACCAGGGTCGCCGCCGTTGCACCAAGGAGTACTCCCAGTTTGTAATCCACCGAAAACGTATTTGATCCGGAGGCGGGGTCTCCTGGAAAAACTGCCCCGCTGCACCTCGAGAGCCCGACCGCTTCTCCCCGTCCTTCTCTCGCCAATCGATCAGCCTCCTTTTTCACGTCACAACCAGTGTCATTAATAGAGGTATGCATTAGAACACATTTCAAAATAAAGGAGTTAATACACCAACGTCAGACCATACACGTGATACCAATCCAGGCCACTGAACTAGGCTCATACTTATCAACATGGGAATAACAACAATACACTACTGCATGTTCCCACATATAATATAGCCTCTATTAAAGAGGACATGGGCAACCATTACATTCCCCCCCCCCCAGCCAGCGGCTTATGGGGCCATAGAAGGGTTTCAGGTCTACCACATTATATGGTCACCTTCGCATTACAGAATAACCCTCGAACACGGTAATTTATAGGTCCTAGCTTTTTCTCTACCCTAACTGGGCCTAACCATTTGGGTGCAAACTTAGCAGAGAATTTGGCTGAGGCTTTAGACTGGGATGTGACCTAACCCAGACCAGATCCCCAACAGCAAAGTGGACATCTTGCGTCGTGCATTATAGTATCTAGCTTGTCTGGCTTTTGCACCAACGTGTCTTTCAACCTCCTTCAGCAATAGCGCCGGGTGTGTAGTGTGTTGTATGTTGATGTGCTGGGTGAGGGTGCCTTATGAATAAGTCGCTCCAATGGGCCTTGAGGTTGCGACCCAAAGCCAACACAGCAGGGGACACCCAGTGGTCTCATGCACGGCCGTGTTAATAGCCAACCGGAACTAGGTAACATCGATCCCAGTCCTGATGATGTTCCCACAAAAGAGGCGATCATGGTCTTGGGTCCGATTGACCTTCCGTCAGATTCGTCTGTGGGTGGTATGCGGTGGTAAGCTTTGTGACACCAGGATTCACAGAGGCTGGACAGTAAACAACTGGTGAACTGGGGCCCACGGTCAGACACAAGGAAGGTGGGTACCCCCCATCGTGTAAAGATGTGTTCTTAAGGATCTGGCAAACTTTTGGTGTCTTGGCATCCTTCAACGCGAACAGCTCCACCCATTACTGAAATAATCAACCACCACCATCAGAACTGAATTCCGGCCCTTGCTGAGAGGAAGGGGTCCATGAAGTCCACCCTACCATTCCCGGTGCACAGACCTCTGTTGACTGGAGTAGCCCTGCGGGTGCATTGGATCCTTTGTATTGTTGGCAGATAGGGCAACTGCGACAGGCTCCAAACGTCCTGCGCACTGTGGGCCACCATCCCACGTCAAGGATCTTCAGGAGGGTCTTCATCCCCCTAGGGACCTCCGAATGGACGTCATGGAAGTAAGCCAGAAAAATCTGGGACTAACACCGCGGGAACCACCAGCTGGTAGTTGAAGCCGCCATACTTAGATGGTACACCCGGTATAACACTCCATGCTGTTGTTGATAATGGAGGCGTCTCCGGTGTGGATTGCAGATGGAAAGGCCAAGCTCTTGGCATAAGAGATCGGTCTCCTGAGCTGTTTCAATGTCCTGAAGTGTCTTAGGTAGATCAGACCAGTAAGATTTTGCACTAGCCAGACCTACATTCCCATCCGGTTGAGGATGTGCTCGGGACAGGGCATCCGGTACCACATTACAACAACCTTTCTTGTAATGGACCCGAAAAGAGAATGCCTGCAGCCGCAACGTCCATCGGGTGAGCCGGGATGAAGTTTTGGGACAGTTGAATGCCCAGGCTAGTGCGCTGTGGTCTGTGTAAACGTCAAATGCTTCTCCTTCCAAGTAATGACGCCACTTTTCCACCGCCCACACAACAGCCAAGCACTCCTTTTCTGAGGTGGAATACCTCAGTTCAGCACCATGGAGAGCTCTTGAAGCAAATGCAATGGCTTGGTCTTCCCCTTTTATTGCCTGCATCAGGACCGCACCCAAACCTACATCGCTGGCATCACAGTGCACTTGAAAACACCCGTGTGGCTCTGGCTGAGCCAACATGGTGACGACTGCGCACGCTTTACAATGTTCAAAGGCGGCCTGACACTGTGCAGTCCAATCCCATTTGACCCCTTTTCTTGAGGTTATTAAGGGGGGTGACGATTCGGCCAGCCGAGGGATGAACTTGTGGTACAGCCCACCAACCCCAGAAACCTCTGGAGACTCTTCAAATCCCTAGGTGCGGGGTAAGCCGCAATTGCTCCACTTTTGTGTTTCCACTTACGCCTTTTCCGGAGACCACATGTCCTGGAAGGTGAGTTGGGATTGCAGAAGACGGCATTTTGTGACATTGAGAGTTAGATGTGCATGATGGAGTTTCAAACACCGCCTCAAGGTCACGAGGTGTTGCTCATGCGACTTGGAGAAAACAATGATGTTGTCTATGTACACGAAACATATTCTGCCCTTTAACTCCCCCAGAACATTTTCCATCAGCGTTGGAAGGGGGCTCGGCATTCCTCAGAAATGGCATGACCTAAAACTGGAACAGTCCTAGGGGGTGGTCATGGCTGTTTTTAGTTACTTCCTTCATCATGGCCACCTGCCAGTACCGCTCTGAAGATCAAGTGGGCTAAAAAACTGCGCTCCATGCATGGATTTAAGATCTCATGAACAGTGGCATGGGATAAGCGTCATGGTGTGTTTTAGCATTAAGTCCCCTGAAATCCACACAGAACGTGGAGTTCCGTCCTTCTAGGTGTCAACACCACCGGGGACGCCCAAGCCGACGTAGAGGCTCTATAACATTGTCCCTGAGCATTTTCTTCACCTGTTCTTCGATGACCGCTTGTTTGTGGCGATACCCTGGAAGCTCTCCTCCGCACTGGCAGTTCATCGGTAGTCAAGAACGTGTTTTATGATGTGTAGCCCGGTGGACTCTGTCCAGACTGTAGACAGGGGTCTCAAACACCAACTTCTTGGGGGCCGCTGGAAGTAGAGTCTGGGTTTGGCTGGGCCGCATCAAGTATTCCAAAAAACAACAACTATTTCCTCCAAACAGGGCGCGGAACTGCCGGTGCTTTAAGCCCTAGATCTGATATGGTTGGTGAATTTCACACAACAGACATCACATTGTCAAACCTCAGGCATTTGCCGCAAAGAGTACTTAGCTAGCTTGACAACCGTTACGCGCTGTCAGGAGACTACTACGGTAGCATAAGTGACAAGCGCAATGACAAAAAGTTTCAGAACGCGCGGGGCGCACTAACACTTAACTTTGATGTCAAGCAGGGGGCCACAAAATATCATCCCGCGGGCCGCAATTGGCCCCCGGGCGCGCAGTTTGAGACCCATGCGTAGACCATTTCTGCAGCAGTGGTCAACAAGCTCCGGTGTTCGTCCAAGAGGGGAACTGTAGGCGGGTTACACTGTCATGATCACACAGCCATGTAAAAGTTCACTGTAGGCCCCCATGTAGGACTTCACGCCCCTTAGGCAAGAACCTATGCTCCTTACCACCTGGCAGCACATATTTTCTTGGTGGGGCTTCAGAACAATCGGCTGGTGCACCATGAAGTCCAATCCAAGCAGCAAAGGCATGCAAAGTTGATTGGCGCTGAGTGTGTATGTTGACGGTGAAGTGGGCATCGGTGAGGGAAAGGAGCAGGGTGGTCATCCCTAACGACGCTCTCTGCCCATGGCCATGATGAACTTTGGAATGACGCTCAGGCTTAATGTCTCTCCTGCTTTCTTGACTGGTCCACAGGGTTTCACTCATGAGGAGTACGTACAGCCCGAATCCAGGACAGCACACCACTGGCACCTCGGATGGATAGTGGCACCAACCAGGAGAGTAGGAATTCCTAACACCGAAGCACACATGCACCTTGACCGGCCTTGACCTGCTCAGTCTTCTTGCTGGGTTTCTTGGAAGAGCGGGCGGCAACCTGGGACTGTTGCACTCGATTCCATAAAGCTTGGGTTACTCCAGTCCTTTAATGAGGGACCCCACCTTGACCATCTGGTCCACCGTCGACACGATGCCCGCAGCCCACTCGCCCACCGGGGGTTACATGCAAAGTATGCGCCGCACCATGCTTCTGGCATGTCTGGACTACCATTCAGGCAGAGCGCTCGATGATCATACGCAAAGTCCCGGAGGCACTGGTTAGGCGACTGCACATGGGATCGAAGCTGCTCCTCAATCTCCGACTGGTAGTCTGTGGGCAGAAAAGCCTCAAGAAATGCGCTTTTGAAGCTCACCCAATTAGATATATCGTTGCGGGATGCTAACCACCAACTCCGTGCAGGCCCTTTAAGCACAGTGTTGAGTGTGCCTAATAGTTCAATGTCACTCAGTGGCCTCAGAGTGAGAAAGTTGTCACACTGCTCGATAAAATCCGTGACGTCAGCCGAATCCCTCGACTCACCAAACTGGGGAAACTCCATCCTAATAGGAGGTTTGGCTGTGGCCGCAGCAGAGGCTGGAAGGGAAAAATCCCCTTGCCGGGTCGTCGACTGTAGCGCTGCAGGTGTGGAGAAACTGGCTGGCCTCCAGGAGGAACGGATTTTATTCCGAGTCTTTTCCAGGTCTTCACCCCACTGCTTATCTCTGCGTTTTAAGCAGGCCACCACCACCTGATCAAAACTCTGCAGCTTAGTGTCGATATATTCCTTGGCCTCTTTCATCACTGTCTCAATGGCCACTCTGAGACCCTCCTCCCGATGAAGGGTGCTGTCGATGGTGTCTTTGACCCGATTCTCCAGGGCCTCCATCCTCAACTGCAGTTCTTGGACCTGCGCCGCTCTCAAAACCACCTCAGCTTCTTCCTCCTCCTCCTCATCTCCTGACTGCCGTTGGGAGGAAACCAACGTAGAATAAACCATCTGGGAAACACAAAAGGATCTGACGAGAGACAAAGGGAACACAGAGGTTAAATACAGGAAGTAACGAGGAACAGGTGATACATCAGGTGAATCACATCAGGGCGGGGACGACAATCACAGACGTGGGAAAACACAAGGCATGAAGAAAAACTAGAGACACACAGACAACCAGACTATCAATAAAACCAGAAAAAGAACAAAGAGACACTCAAGGGAACACAAGACAGAAACTACAACACAAGACCGGGGAGGGAACTAGGACGCAAGCACGAGGAGACAAGACAGAACCCAAAACCAGAGAAGGACGAACAGAAAACAAAGCAATATACCAAAATCAGAACAAATTCGCCCTTATGAAATCCGATCGTCCGTCTTTGATCAACAGACAGACGATGGCGGGACGCCCGGGCACTTCATTTAATTTCAAATGTAACGGTGACCAATCAGTGCTGGGCCTCCAGTCTGGTGAGATGCCCCAGACCTAGAAACGAAACGCAATCACACCTTAAAATGTTAAGAAAAAAGATCCGGATTTTGCCGTAATCAAATGACAAAAAAAAAGTTTCCCGGTGTATCTCTACCCCCCCCCCCCTTCCCCGTCCCATTCACTAGCTAACTCCAACAGGAGGAAGAAGCCCCTCCGATTTCGCCGTTTAACCAAAGTGGAATAAAACGTACAAAAGTCCAAATCTACACAAAACGCACAATCCATTAGTAAACACACATCAAATGTACAGTACATACATGGCATCTAGGAAAACCTTTAATGCAACATTGGCACGGCAACATGTCCGGATTAGTGCAACAGTAACTTTGGTTTACTGCGTCCTGCACACGCATCGACAATGGTCTCAGGTGACGAGTCACTTGTCATGACCCAGAGCCCTGAATTATTATTTTTTTTAAACTAAAGCAGGATATGAAATCAGAGTTATTACCTACCACCCTTTAGTGGTTTTGAAATAGTGTTTCAGCCACCAGGGGGGCAGTGCCACCCCTGATGGTGTTAATTAGCGTAGCATCACATCATTTGGCAATGGCTTGAATGTAACGTTGAATGGACGTTCATTGATATCAAAATGTCATGCACTAAATCTCTAATTCATAATTAAAATTGAAAAATTCTACATTATATTTTGTTTTGTTTTGTTAGTTGAAACTATTTTCTTTAAGGGTCACCCAGAAACACAATTACTCACTCTCCTGTAGTCTTTTTAAGTTTTGAAATCTCTGAGATTAATTCCTCCATCCAAATACAAAAGAGGTGGAAGGAGCTTTGTTTGAGGTGCACTAAAAAATCCATTTGGAAAACTGGTTTGGCAAAGTCTAAAATTTCCCTCGGGATGAATAAAGTCTATCGATCTCTCTAGTAAAAACTTTCAAATGTTTTCAATGCAATTGATATGCTAAGAATTCAACGCGTAAAATTGCACTCACTGACATTGATTTTGTCTTAGCACAGGGAATGTTTGAGGCAGATATCTCAAACCCTGAAAACAGGAAAACTGTACATTTACTGCGCTAATGCACACACGTTGATCCGTCGGGTCGGCAGTCACATTCACAAAGCCGCTGAATGGAAGTTGTTTGACATGATTAGTTCTACAGCTTTTTCTTTTTGTTTCATGACTTAATCGGCCTCAGGAAATGTCATGCACACTGGATCCAACACGCTGGGCTGTCACTTCTCTGTAGTCTGCACTGCATTGTAATCCAGCACTTACAGTGCATTCCTAATTGTTCGACTTAGATCATCGCTAGACAAGCTGACAGAGACGGGGGAGGGAAAACAAAAGCTGGGGAAGGGAGTGGGAGATATTGACAGGCAAGGGAGGAAAGAGGCAATCATTCCAACACAATACAGCTTTATGAGAAAAATGAGGCCTTACGTAACAATTTCTTTTGGAGGTTTTAGGAAAACAATTGAGAATGTTACACTTCAAATTAGTTTAGCCACTTTTACTTAACCCTCTATTGCAGGGGTTCCCAAAACTTTCAGCCCACGACCCCCAAAGTAACGGTGCAAGTGACTTGCGACCCCCCCACTATAGACGTATACGAACATTGCGCACAACCGCGCACGCACTACAGGCGTGGAAATCAAAAGAGCTGTTCCGTTTTCAGTTATTTGCTTGGTTTTATTTTAAATTTAGCCACTAGTTTTATCTTGGGCTAAAATCATGGTTAACATACGTTATTTCTAATCGTTCTTAAATTTTTAGTTTATTTCTGGAAATCAACTTGCGACCCCCATCCCTCTGGCTCGCGACCCCCCTTTGGGTCCCGACCCCCACTTTGGGAATCACTGCTCTATTGCACGGTAAAAAAATGTCGATGTGTTTTTATGACTCCAGGTTGCTTAAAATAATGCAATTGTAAAAAATTAATAAATAACAAATAAATAATTAAGGGGGGGGGTTGGTAACTTCTTGCAGTATGGCAACAAGGTGCATTTGTGCAAAGTGCCAAACAATTCATTATTTCTTTAAAAACATGTTTTTATTGAAAGAAATACCAAGCAAATTCAACTTATATGTCATAAACAACAAATTACATAACAAATTACTTTTAGCCTATTGCAGAAGAAATATAGAATTTGAACTGGTTTAAATGATGAATATTGAAAAATACCCCAGATAACCGTTGAAGTTTTTTTTTCAAAGAAATGCTTCTAAAATTAAGAAAAAAAAATACATTTTGGCTGATACTGGAACGTGATCTTTGGTGTGGCACATGTCTGGAAAACGGGCGGGGACACAGGATTTCCTGGTTATGTGAAGTCATCAAATTAATAACACTTCAAAATAAAAGACCTATTTACACAACTGAACAGAAATCAACGCATTTGATATGGTTTATTGTGAAAAAACTGAGAAAAAAAACGTGTTGCCTTATGGAAACACCATGCAAAAGAGGGCCCACTATGCAACTTTTTGGTTTTCTTGGTCAAAATTCAAAACTTTTTCTGACCTTTTCCCGATGTATTTGTCACTTTTGTTCTGCGTTTTTTTTCTTGATGTTTTTGATTTCTGTTTTTTTCAACGTATTTCTTCCTGCACTTTTTGGGGCGTTTTTGTTGTTTTTTTCCATCATTTTTGTCACTTTTTTCAACGTTCAAAGAAATTCAAAGAAATCAGTCAGCTGATGATTTATTCTACTTGTAAAGAGAGTCGTAGGGATGCATCTAATTTATTTGTTTGGACATTTTAATTGATAGAAACCCAAATTTCTGATATAGAAACTTTTAGAAAATGACAACAGGAGGGTTAAGCAGACAGTAGAGTTACACTACAAGCTGTAGCTTTCTTTGGTCCAAGTCTGATAGTGTTTTTGCCACCGAAATAAAAGCTGATGAGAACTTGTAAATGCCACATGAATCACAAATACCTCCTTCCTGACATTGTGCAATTGGCAGCCTGCTTTCATCCTTATGGCCAGCAGGCGGCGACTCCACTGTTTGGAAAAATTAGTCAGATTGGAAAGAAGTCTGAGAAAATGGCCTTTCTTCTCACTTCTCTCTCATAACGAGTTTACGGTTTAAATCGTTTGTTTGTCTTCTTCAAACAGCATGATGCTACTTTAGTAAATTATGGTCCCATTTATTTTGAAATAGGTGATAAAGCAGGGGACGTTACAGGGTGTGGCTTCATTGTAATTGAGAAGTTGCTACCACGGCGATCTGTCAATCAGGATAGAGGTTTAGCAATGTCCATCCATAAATAGCCATGAGCTTGTTTTGGGGTTTTTGTCTTAGAAGTTTGACGGTTTCCCTGTGTGTGACCAAAAATGTTGCCAACTTTTTTTACTGACAGTTGATTATTAAATTTTTAATGTCTTTAATGTCTTGTTCTGTTTGTTTTGTTTTTTGTTTTATCTGTTTTGTTATTACTACTTACACTTTTATGTTCCCTATATCTGTCTTTTATTCTCTGTAAAGCGTCCTTGAGTGTTAGAAAGGCGCTGTTAAATAAAATGTATTATTATTATTATTATTGTTCTGTCATTGTTACATTAGTGTTCCGTTTTTTCCTTGTGTTAGCTGATAGCTTTTAGATCCAAATGAGGGTATTTCAGGCTCCAAAAAATCAAGATGGTGCCAGGCCAAAAATGCCAAACTCAAGTGTACGAAACGATAGTTCACAACAAGGGGGACGTCATGGTGGCTAGGTCTACTTCTTTTATACAGTCTTTGGTATTTAGGTCCCCGTGCTCTGCCACAAGTTTAATTGGCATTAGTCTTTATCCACAACCTTCCATTTCTGGGATTTCTCCGTTACCGCTGGAAATTTTACCTGTGTCCTTTTTAGCGGTTTGTGTTGTAATTTTGAACTCTGGTGGATTTCTGAGGACTATGCTTACCTGGTCCTCAGGTCTCTGCAGGGTAAATCCAGACAGCTAGCTAGACTATCTGTCCAATCTGAGGACTATGGTTACCTGGTCCTCAGGTCTCTGCAGGGTAAATCCAGACAGCTACCTAGACTATCTGTCCAATCTGAGGACTATGGTTACCTGGTCCTCAGATCTCTGCAGGGTAAAACCAGACAGCTAGCTAGACTAACTGTCCAATCTGAGTCTTTCTACACAACTAGCGCCGCCCAAGACCATTGTGATTGGTTTAAAGAAATGCCAATAGACCAGAGCATGTTTTTCTCCCATCCCGAAATGCAAAATCCAGAAAGCTAGCTAGACTATCTGTCCAATCGGAGTTTTCTGAAAACAACTTTACCTTCCTGAGGCTATTTTGCAGAGGCACCGTGGCTCCATCCGGCGCTTAGCACCGCCCATGACGATTGTGATTGGATTAAAGAAATGCCACTTTTTCTCCCATTGTGAAATGCTGTGTGTACACAGCGCTGCGGAGGAGGGTCCGGCAATTTCAGACTAAACTGGCATTGTTCAAATGGCCGGTCGCTGTGTGAAACCATCCAGTCAGTCAATCCCCCATCCAAAGCAAGGAATGGAAAAGTTTGAGTAAATTTAGAGCAAAGTAAAACCGAAAAATGGGTCACGAGCCTGTTTCTTGTGGTTTGCCAACATGACACAAGGCTGTTTTGATGAGCCTGGATCCCCGGGTGTTACACCAAACTAACACTCAGGGATCCAGGCCAAAGTGAATATGCAATCAGAAATATGAAAAGTTCAGATTCAAAGTTAATCAGAAGGTGCCCCATTGACATCGGCTGGATTCCACAAAAATCAATGAATGCTTTTTAATGTTGTTTCATCATGTAGAACTTTGCACCAGGAATCAGATAAGATCCAAACATATTAAACCATCCCCTTTTATTTTGTTGAATTTGGGACCAGGCAGACGTTTTCTATAAAGACTGCCGCTTTCAAATGTCATCTTTTGAGTTTTGAGTGATTTTTAATCATTTTTTCTTTCTTAGATTGCCTTTGATTTACTACTGTTGTTTAATGTGCATCTCTGTTGTTGTAGCCAATTTAGACATGTGTATGTATTATGTGTACTATTCATACTTTTCTACCTTCTGACAGAATAACTGAAACCCTTTGAGTTTTCATTCATATTTTGTCGATCTTAAGCAAACTATTACTACTCATACAGTCACTTATATACATGTATATGCTTATATACAATACATATGTATGTTGTGTGCATGCACAATGGAAGACATTTGCAATCGAACTGCTATGATCAATTCACACCCCCACTTTGTCAGACTGTTTCATAAGAAGTTCAGAACACACACACACACACACACACACACACACACACACACACACACAAACACACAAGTGTGTCTCACTATCTTTGTGGGGACCAGTCATTGACATAATGCATTCCCTAGCCCCTTACCCTAACCTTAACCATCAAACCTAAATGCCTAACCTTAACCCTCACCCTAACCATAACCTAACTCTAACCCTAATCCTAAAACCAAGTCTTATTCCTCAAACAGCCCTTTAAAGTTGTGGGGACCAGCATTTTGTCCCCACAAAGCTGTCAGGACCCCATAAGTATACTGTATTCCCGGTTTTTGGTCCCCACAAATGTAGATATGAATCCTGTATGGCTTCAATATGATTGTTATCGTTCACATGGCTCAGGTTATAGAGAATAAATGCCAAAGATCTTATACTTTGACAGTTAGACACAACTTGAAAAAAACATTAATTAAAAACTTTAGAAGTAGATTTTCTTTTACGGGGATAAATTACGTGGTATTAGATTGGTGCATGGACTCAGATACAGTACCAGCATTTTAGGCGGTATAGGAGGCATGACAAATGTTGTCATGCCTCCGATACTGCCTGAATTGGAAATAATTGGGAATAATTTCCAATTTCCAAGTCACTACCTAAAACATGAGTTCTGTTAGTGATGTGGCGAATACGCACATTTAGCCCAGGCCTAGGAGGCATTCCATTGGTTCTCTTCCAACGGAATGATGCATTGATTGGTGGGCATTTTTACAGGATTAAAGCAGCTACAGATGATTTCAGAACCAGTATGTTATGTCTTGCTGTTGCGGTGTAAAGACCATTTCAAATAATGTGTATTGTATATTGGACATAGGTACCAACACTGCCTTTAACTTGCTAGCTAGTTTCCATGAATCCACTTGACTTTTTTTATCCACTTGAAATTATTCAGTCTAGTTTGTAGAGTGAATGAAAGTATGCAGTGGATGTGCTGTGAAGTCTGGGAGTTCTGTGTGCTGAGGGCTACGCTTTGGGGATGGGGGGGTTAAACTAGCTGATGTAAGCTGTAACATAGCTTTACTGTGAAGTCTGGCTGTTGATCTCTATATTTAACCCATGAAGAAATAGAAAGTGATACATCATTAAGAATCCATGAAGGTGGAGCACTCTGGAGGGAGCTGGGCCGAGTTACAAAGCCATGTGAAGAGTAACGCACTGCTTGTATTGGTCGGAAGGTCATAATAAGAACAATAACAAAGTAAATGTCCAATATCCAAGTCACTTCCCATACACACAGCAGTTACAGTCACACTCTCCATCCCCACAAGATACAGTTTATATATAATTTGATCTTTTCAGACATTAGGAGTTAGTAGCCAGGATGCTTTTGCTACGGTGGATTTAGTTTTCTCTTAAAACTATGTTTTGAGTTTCTGTCGCCCCCATGAGGAATTCAAAGTAATGAAACAACACTATCGGGGCGTCCACGCCTCAATCTTCTGAACTTAGCCCTTCTGAGAAATAAGGAGAGTTGTGTGGAGCTGATAGTCTTAATTAGCTTTGTTAATTAGCAACTCATTTGGCGACCCGTTATGTGTAACAGAGGTTCATTAATATCAAAAAGTTATGCACTGAAGCTTTAATGCACTGCAGGAAAGAAACAACTGGTTTTAGGTCTTGGAATCCGCTGAGAAAGCCAAATGCTGAATTGAGTCTATTTCTGTCTCTCTGACTCCTGCAGAGTCTATAATACTTTGGAAGTTAGACTTTGTGCCGAGGACAGTCCTCCGCTGCTGCTTAGTTGGCAGCTGACCTCCTTTTTAAACTTTGAGTTCCGTCTCAAATTTTTCTCAAGAGATCGCCGAGGTTGGTTTCTAGATAGAGACGTCAAGCCAGAGCTGGATAATATTGTTCAACTCCAACCAAACTAACCAAAGGAAAAACACATTTGTAAGTTATGCCAGTTCGAGACTCTAATATCTTTGTAAGTACGACTGACTTCGCACTTAAAAACATGGAAGTGTCTGAAAAAAACAGATCCGTTACATCAGCTAAAGTTTGATGTTTCAGGTATTTCACACCCATATGTACATTGCCAATGCATTTAACTATCACACAACTAACGCTGCATTAAAAACATATTGAGTTGTCTGGTGACATAAATGCTCACAAGTCATAAACATGGGATCTTTCTCATCGCTACCATCCTACATGACATGAATAGAACCTCTTAAAGCAACAGTAGAGTACTTTCCCCACTTTGTAGAGTCATTCATTAGCTGAAAGCTAACCCTTCGGCGAAGAAGAGATGGCGAAAAGAATAAAAGATGAGGAGTGTTTATCATACACTTCAGGATTAATGGACCGAAGAATTTGCCTTTGTGGAGAGAGCAGGTTCTGCGGTGTGTCTAATTTGAAATGACAAAATTGCATCAATGAAACGCCATGCTACCATTGCATCAAAATACCCTAACATTTAATAGTTACCAAATATTTTGCTTTCATGGCTCTCTGAGTCAAAAAGGTTCCCGACCCCTGCTTTAATGGATGGCAAACGTGACTTTTGCAAACTCAGCGGTCTTCTCCACCCTCAGCTAGTTGTATAACCTGCAAATGCATTGATGGAAATGTACACCTCAAGATTACACTTCAAATCAAACTTATTTTCTCTCCTGACCGCATGCCAATATGAAATTGCAAATCACAAAATATTTGAACTCATTTGATTAATGCTGTAAAAAAAAAAAATCCCACGGATGATAGTTTCCTCTAAAGTGCTACTCATTCAGAGGCAGCTGACCCAAGACACTCAGAAACCTCGGTAATCTTCATGGGGTCACCCTTAATTTCCTGCTTGTAATCAATTTTGTCAAGTGTCAGACCATAGAGTGAAAACTTCACTGCAGCGTCTGTATGGATCATCTCTGGTCAGTGATTAAAAAGCATCTCCTAAACCCACTGGGTGAGCTTTTATTATAACTACCAGGGTTCACATCCTCAGCTCGTGTGTGTGTGTGTGTGTGTGTGTGTGTGTGTGTAGCGCTGAATGTGCAGAATGAAGAGTATACTTTTGTGTGTGAGAGAGCTAAGCAGAACTGTCCAGTGTGTCATCCTGCCTACCTGCTTAAACAGTGTGTGTGTGTGTGTGTGTGTGTGAGTGTGTGACCTGATGATGTGTGAGATGATGAGCTTATTATGTAGAAACATGAAACAGAGATTAAAGAGCAGATGAGGGATGGAGGGATAGAATAAGAAGTAGGAAAAAGAGACAAAGAGAAGGTGGATGTTGAGAGCTAATCAGATAACATGGAGGCGTGAGAGAGAAGAGGAGGAAGGATTGTTTTGGGGTCAAGGGAACAGGTGGAGGGGGAGGGATGGAGGGATAGAGGGATATACAGAGAGAAGGGGAAGGGAGGGGAAGAAGGAAGAAAAGCAGAAGGGAGCGAGACACGGATTAATTGGAGAAGTTAGTAGTGTGTGTGTGTGTGTGTGTGTGCGCGCTAATTGACAGAATGAAAAGTGTGTGTGAGAGAGAAATAATGAAGCATAAATCTGCAGAGACACAAAACAATAGCACCACGCTGTGACTTTTTTTTTATGTTGCTTTATTTATTTTTTTCTCCCCTCTTTTTCTCTGGAAGCACCAACTCAGAGTTTTGAAGGTTTGATGTGGGAGGTGGTGAAGTGGGGGTGCACAGAGAGAGAGAGAGAGAGAGTCAGAGAGAGAGAGAGAGAGAGAGAGAAAGGAGGGGAGAAGTAAATGTGCTGCCTCTCCCCTTCTCCCTCTCGTCTCTTTTCCCTGTGTCTCACTTCTCTCGTTGCTTCGTTCGTCGGATGTTTCCGTGAGCTGGATAAAAAATAAGAGAAGAACGAGGACGAAGAAGACGCCAACGAGAACGTCTGATGTGTTTGTCGTACTTAACCTGAGCAACTAAGTGCTGCATTGTAAAGGGAGGTGAAGAAGAGAAGCCTGGGAAGAGGAAAAAGAGAGAAGGGGGTGGAGGGCTTTTGGGAAGGCACTGGGCTGGAAAGACGAGGGAGGAGAGGGAGACAGGAAACAAGTGGCGAAAGTTATCCGGAATCTCCAAAAGACAAAGAAGACAGAGACAGAAAGGGCGAGGAAGTGGAGGACAGAAGAAGCTAAAGAGTGAGAATAGAGAGGGAAAAGAAGAGGGATAAGGAGAAAAACAGAGATCCGCCTACAGCTGAACCTTAACATCGCATCGTCCAGGATGGACAAAGTGGAGCGAGTGATGAAGATGGTGAAGAGGATGTCGCCGAGGAAGAAAAGGAGAGAAGGAGGAGGAGGAAGAGGGGGAGGACCAGGAGAGCTGGAGAGCCCGGACACCCTGTGCGACGAACTCTGCCGTTTCAGTCTCTGCATCAGTGGTGAGAGGTCACGCCGCAACCTGTGTGTGTGTGTGTGTGTGTGTGTGTGTGTGTGTGTGTGTGTGTGTGTGTGTGTGTGTGTGTGAGAAGTTAGCTGTATGTTCATAAATCCTACCATAGCCAACCCATTCTTATTGATAAGTCGTCAAATCATGATGCTCAATGGCTCTTATTGTCGGATAGCAACAGCACGGTGGCTAAGGGGTTAGCATTTCTTCCTCACAGCAAGAAGGTTCTGTGTTCGAATCCAGGTCGTTCTGGGCATTTCTGTGTGGAGTTTGCATGTTCTCCCCATTTTTGCATAAGTATCCTCTGGGTGCTACGGTTTCTTCAATCCATGAAGACATGCATGCTAGGTAGGGCTACAGTTGAAATTGGCTAACACTGGCGCATTTACAGAAATGTAAATGTAATAATAAATGACAAAAGTCACCCTTTAGCGTCTGTATGGAACACTCCGGGCCAAGAGTGACGTTAGACTGACATCGTCATACTCAGAAAATGAGTGAGATGCTACGCCATTGGGCTGTGAGTATGGGTTTATGGGTTTCAACCCAACCAGGAAAGAAAATGCCTCTGTGCTCATTTGGGCAGACCTACAACCAATCAGAGCAACAGAGTATGTGACATATGTTGAACCTTTGCCAAATCCTGTAGGAATGACGGTTTGAACATCTTTCCGACAAATGCCTTGATCGCGGTTCTCTGTTCTTCTTTTAAATGATGAAATGCGCCATGGAGGAATCCACATCTCAGTTCTCCAGTGGCAGCCCTCTTTGTTGTAAAAAACCATTCAACCCAAGCGCTCTTAGGTGACATGGTTGACTACGTTACAGTTGATCATCTGTCCATCATCATGCAAAGCCCCCCCCCCTTAAAGATTTGATGGGTAAGAACAGCTCTGGTTGGAGCATGGTTGCTGCTCAACGGATCAAGTCTAGACCCAACTTCCGACCTAAAATGTTGTGGGCGGGCCTAGTTTGTCTGGCATCCAGGCTAGAAGCGGGTATGAAAGACCTAAAATCTAGGTAAAGAGGTTTGTTGTGTTGGTGGATGGGTCAAACAACACAAGGCTTTGACCCAGGAGACCGGGGTTGGTGTCCTGTCTGTCACAGAGACGTAGATTTTACAACCCCAGCGGCCCTCTTTTCATAAACCTAACTGTCCTGTTCTTGTCTTGCATGTTAGTTACACGTATGTGTTTTTTATTTCTCACCCACAATCTTTCCCTATCAATATCTAAGTGGTTTAAAACTGACAAGTTGGGTACTAGAACAACGTTGGGAAAGACAACGCTGCATTTAATGGCACGCAAAAAAGCTTAAATTTCATTGGCATGACAAGCGAAATGTCCTTCAAAGTGATTGTATCTACACACCTTCCAATGGGATCACTTTGTCAAACGTAACTACTTTGCATTTGGGGCCTGATGTTGCCCAGGTTATGTTCACTGCCAACGTTTTTCATTCAGTTATACTACCCACATGAACCAAAATGCACCTAAAATGTGCTAATTTTTGAACTTCTCTATGTGATAAAACTTCTAAGTAAATTATTATCATATCTGATGCCAAAATTGGTCATGGCTGAGCAACATTTAAATATTGACTGGACACCTTTTGAAGGCAGACTAATACCTATCCACCACCTTGACCACTGCACCTACACGCAATTAGACTTGCTTTCTTCTGAAATATCATGGCTCATGCATCGTCTTGCATATGACTTATAGAAGACTGGTGGAAACTGGCGCTGCTGAGATGTCATGTGAAGACATTTTCTCCTTTAAGGACAGAAAAGTTTGGCTCTCACAGTTTCTGTGACTCTGTTTTTTTGTCGGTTCGCCAGTGCTTGCTGCATTGCTGTTCAGTCGGCTTAATTAGTTAGTGCTAGCATTTAATTAGCTCTGAGCTGGTTAGTTTTGATGCCACAGTTTAGGTACCTCATGTTCTTCAAAGACTTGGGGAAGGGTTTGAGAGTTCAGAGGTTTTTTTTAGGAGATTTTTTATTTTTTAACTTGCTTTGATCATACACAAACAGCTCCGTGAAGAGAGCGAGAGGGTGAGTATTGTAGTACATATATAGAGAAAGGGTGAATACAGCAGTAAATGTGTGTGCATGCCTATTTCCCTCTCATCAAACAATCTTTCGGATCACTCAGCAGAAACTGCAGCAGCCAGACTTCAAACGGCATCAAACAACCTGCATGCGTTGAAAGGTCACCCTGAAAACCAGAGGGAACCTGAATGTACCACGGCAAACACCCCAATATCCTCCCCTGTTCCTGAACAATAGACGTTTCTTCTCACATGACATATGTCATTTGCTGGGTGCTTTTACTGTTTATACCGCGTCACCAACAGGTGGTCATGCATATTTGGTATTAATGGAATGATTCCAGAAGCCTTAGACCAATGGATTGCTTCACCAGCATTTGGTATTTTATATTATTTATGGATATCAACCAAAGAATTATATTACCTCTGTTTCAATGCTAAGCTAACCTGGGGCCCCTTTCAGGAAGGAGGTTAACCCTCATAGTGTCCTAAAGTCAAATCTGACCCGTTTCCAAGTTGTTGTTTTAGACAAATCAGAAATATTGGAGGGCGAGAACGTCAAAAAGGCAACAAAACATTGGGGGTGGGGGTGGAAGCAAAAAAAAAAGTGACAAATTACAAAAAGAAAACACTGGAAATAATAGTCAGCAACTTTGGAAAAAATTGATAAAATGGCAAAGAAATTGGGGGGGAAAAACGATAATGTTAAAAAAAATAGTAATACTTTTTATTTGAAAGCAACAAAACAATGAGATAGGGACAACAAAAGTGTTTTTTTTCATGATGCGGGAAAGACAACACAAACTCTGAGTCTAACCCTGAACTCTGAGTTGATTTATCCTGAGATGGGAAACTGAGTTTTTAGTTCCAG
The DNA here is from genome assembly GCF_008692095.1 of Etheostoma spectabile. Lineage (NCBI taxonomy): Eukaryota > Metazoa > Chordata > Actinopteri > Perciformes > Percidae > Etheostoma > Etheostoma spectabile. Next base: position 31,823,131 of record NC_045736.1, on the reverse strand, counting down.
AACAGCTGATTCGAGTTGGTTCAATCGACTCAGAGTAGGTTGACTCTGAGTTAAATACGTGCCCCACCAGTGTTGATAGGCAGCATGAATGGAGGCATGTAACTATTGTTCACCATGGCAACAACCAAAAACAAACTGGTCGGCATACGTTACCCCTCTGGAACTGGAACTACTCATGCACACATACATACAGCGAGTTTGAACATATATTTTGTTAAAAAAGCAAAATGTCTGGTGTGGGAGAAAACTGCTGCTCGAGTCAATAAGTAAACTTTAATATAGTGTATTAATTTCATATTTAATCACAGGTAACCTATATTACCGGGAAAACTGGACTGATAGTAGGCTACACCTATCATTTCTCTGCCTAGAGTGGCTTTTCTAATGTGCTCCGCATCACCAATGTTTTAAAGAAAACTGCAGTTTGCAAAAAACATAATGCGACACAATGAATGTGCTTGGATGTAAGAGCACGTCCACAATGGGTGACGTAAGTGATATGAGGACGGATGAGATTTTGTAGACTACATGAGTGATCAATTGAGAAGAAAGATTATACCTCTGAAAAAGGTAGTTATCTGGATATGAAAAGGCATCTATAGTCGGGCCTCAAAATAATGTCCCGTCTCTGCAAAGTAATAAAGCTTCTTAATCAACGGGATCGTCGACAAAAGGAAATGCCACATTCAAGAAAAAAAACGTTTTATAATCTGCCTAACATAGTTAATAAACCAACACAGTTTTTTTTATTTTTTATTCATGCAGACAAGAAACTGTGCTGAAATGTGCCTGATGCAGACTGAATGGATAACTGAGGAAATGACAGAGCGCTGTGTCAGAGGGAGGAGACTAAGAGAAGAAAAGTTACCCGTCAGTTAACATGGTAACTGACTCTGACGTTGAGTTACCTCTCTTCCTGAAACGGGCTGCAGACACCCCTCCTTCTCAGGTTTAAATAATCTCCCGTTCTGAAACGAAAGACCCAGAGTTCCCCTGATATCAGGGCTAAAAAACTCAGAGTTTTCACTAAACCTGCTCTCTGAAACGGACCCCAAGACTTGAACTGTATAACAAAATCATAAAGCTGCTGAAGGTTAACTTTGCTCGTAACATTAATCCCCCTCCCCCCCCGTCTCCTTTTCCCGGCATGTTGCGTCCCACATCAGAATGAGAATTAACTGGATAGGTGTACTGTATGTTGTTTTGGTGGCTTTTCCACCCTGACAAATATACATTGAAATAACAGCTCAAAAGATACACTTTTAATTATGGGATATTGGCACCAGGCATTGGACAATCTGTGGGGAAAAAAAATATCTGTCAAGCGTCCCAAGTCCTTTTCAATCAAAGAAACATTAACTTTGACATTCCAGTTGAGTGTTCCTTGTTAACTGCAGTTCTCACGGCACTCTGTCTACCCAGATAAGTGCAGTAACTGACAGATAGTGAAAGGCACAACCTAAAATAATCCGAGGAGAAATGCATCGAATATGCTGACTGATGTGTCTGAGCAATCTGTGTGTGTGTGTGTGTGGCATAAAGACAGGAATCGATAGATATGGAAAGATTATGGGACGCTGGGAAACTTGAACAATTTGGTTTAGACCAGGCTGGACCATCAAATATGTCTCAATGCATAATTTTGATTATCTCTTGCCAAAATGTTTTTTTGACACAAATAAATGCCATAAAACTAGAAACTGTCATCATGTGCCAAATTTGCATGAGCATAGTGGATGAGCCTTGCAGCAAAGATTCAAATTTAAATTTGAAAGCCAGAGTAAGGAACAGGTGGAAAGTAAGCTACACATTAATAACAAAAACGATAAGGCTATATGCCGACATACAGTATGCACAAAAACAGTTTGATCATTGGCAAAAGCAGGATGTTAACGAGCTGGAAAAAATTCTGTCACTTTACTAGTAAAAATCTTTAATTTGAGGAAAACTATTTTGGATAATTTATTTTGGAAAAAGGATGTTTAGGCTTGCTTATTTACGAGGTTTAGGATTACTTCAAAATCTTGTAATATCCACTTATTTTGCTTAGTTATTGTATGGTGGTGTGGGGCAATACCCGTAAATCTACATCATAAAATGAGTATGCATGTGCTACATTAAAGCACATGCTTTTTGGTCATTTTGTGGGATTCTGGTGGCAAAAATAGAAAAAACAAAATGAAACAATGCTTTGTTTTATCATTCATATGTTTTGCCTTGGTTGTACAACACATTATGATACTTCAGAAGGATTAGGTGTGTTGGTGAGTGACTGTGAGTAATCCCCCAAGCCACCGATATTGTCAAACCCTGCCAGATTTGGTTTGTGAATATGTGTTCTGGTGTCTAAATATACCCGAAAGCTGCTGAGCCTCTGCGGTATTTCCATGAGATCCAATTTTTCATCTCAAATCTGCATCTTATAATTATGTCTACCGCATTGAAATTGTCCGTTCCACAGTGAAACTCCAGCTGCTGAAGTGCACTACAGCAGCTGATAGATGATGGAGGTCAGAAATTACCATCAGCCAGAAGCTAAATCCTGCTCCAACAGTCAAAGCTTCACCTTTACTGGAGCTGCAGATAAACAAACCCTGCTTTACATTTTAGTTCAGGCATGTTCTGGTTGCATTTCACCGGCATCCTGTGACCTTTTCATTTATCCTCCTAAGATACCCAGCACAATATCAAAAACATCAGCGAAAGTAAACAGTAAAATGGGAAAGCTGTCACTCCATGTCAAACTGGACTTCCAACGTTTATGACATCGTAATGGCGAGTCCAGATGGTTCCACTTTCAGCCCGGTCTCACAGAGTTCCATGAAATGATCACACACTGTCAACATTCTCTGTGACCACCATGGAAAACAATGCCAATGTAAAGTCAATGAGAAGATGACGTAGCATTTAGATCAACTATGGTAGCGATTAGCATGAAAGCCCAAAAATCTGCAAAGGGAGGTTGGTTGGGGGGTTGGGGGTGGATGGGTCAAACAACACAGGACTATCACCCAGGAGACCGGGAATCGTGTCCCGTGTGTCACGTTTCCTAAGCCAAACCATCACTTTCTTCTTTTCCTGAACCCAACCATCACTTTCGTCTTTTTCCTAAACCCAACCATCACTTTCTTCTTCTTCCTCAACCCAACCATCACTTTCTTCTTTTTCCTAAACCCAACCATCACTTTCTTCTTTTTCCTAAACCCAACCATCAGTTCCTTCTTTTCCTAAACCCAACCATAAGTTTTTTCTTTTTCCTAAACCCAACCATCAGTTTCTTCTTTTCCTAAACCCAACCATCACTTTCTTCTTTTTCCTAAACCCAACCCTCACTTTCTTCTTTTTCCTAAACCCAACCATCACTTTCTTCTTTTTCCTAAACCCAGCCATCAGTTCCTTCTTTTCCTAAACCCAACCATCACTTTCTTCTTTTTCCTAAAACCAACCATCACTTTCTTCTTTTTCCTAAACCCTACCATCAGTTTCTTCTTTTTCCTAAACCCAACCATCAGTTTCTTCTTTTCCTAAACCCAAGCATCACTTTCTTCTTTTCCTAAACCTAACAGTCCCGTTGTTGTCCCATGTGTCATGGAAACGTAAGCCCACCCACGACCTTTTCACCCACGGCCGTTTTAATTCTACAGAATTCTTCCATGGGCCCATCGCAGAGTTTTTGGCGATTCTGTGAAACTGCCACCAATTTTGAGTCAAGGGCCCGTGTTCATTTCACTGAATTCTGTGAGATCGGGTTGTCCACTTTAGTTGAGGTGAAGGGAATTATCCATGACACTGTTTTAAAAGCATTAGATAAGGAAATCCATCTTTATGACAGTCTGAAAAGTCTGACAGTTCAATCTGTTAACACTTAAAGCTAATGTTTCTTTAAGTTAGATAGTTAGGCCTGCTATGACATATTTATGACAGGGTACATTGTCATGTCCAGACATTGTTGTCCGTGTTAATGTCAAGTTGTCATAACAAACACATCTCAAACAGTGTTAGCTCAGCATTAAAAGTGTCATAGTTTACTGCATGGCACATACAAAAAAGTTACTATGACAGACAAACTAAAAGCTTGTTTAAATAGTATTCAAAAATAGCAGGAGACAACTTATTATGGCAATGGGAAATTATTATTAGCCATAAGCCACACATTCCTAATTGTTTGGTTTTGGCTGGTGTGTTTACCCGCACTTACAGTCTCATTGGCTGCAAATAACTGTCATTTGGGAGTCAATTATCATTCTAACCATCGAACATCTGTTACAAATGGTACACCTGGCAGGTGAGTCTAGGGATAAATTCACTATTTCAGCCATGGACAAAAGATATTAGTTGACTGGCTTGTTTTCAAAAACTGAATTGTTTGAATAACCTGTTAACTGGAAAAAATGGGTTGCTGCACATCAAAAGCCCAGCAGATGGAGAAACAGTTTAAAGCCCGTTGAAAGCAAAAAGGCTTAAGAAGCTAAACATCCACAACTGTTGAAACAGGGGAGATAATTGAATATTCCAGCAATGAAAAAAACATCACATAAAAGCGAGGCATCAAACAGAGCAGGAAATGAAATGTGACATTAGAAACCTGCTTCAAACAGGTAAATAACATCTCCAGCACTGCCTGAGGTCAATGTAAGCATCACTGCCTGCTAACCTGTTCCGTTCTGTGACCCACATTCAGTTTTCAATTCATTTTTTATATATATAGCGCCAAATCACAACAACAGTTGACTCACTGCGCTTTTCATGAAGGAGCAGGTCTAGACCGTACTCTGATGTTATTTACAGAAACCCAACATGGCAATGTTATTTATTTATTGTGCCTTTTTCATTATGCATAGGCAATGATCACAGCTTGCCAGACTTTTCAGTCCTGGGCTTTTTGTTCCAGCTATGATGTCTGTCTCAAGGTCTCTTTGCGGGGTGTTCTTGGGCCTTCGGCTGTAAGGCTTGCGTAACTTCGTGGCTTTAATTAGACGTCATGCTTCATATTTTCATCTACCAGAGTTGATTCGCATCTTTCTGTTGTCAGTGTTTTTCTTAAGCGTGGCTTGCCATTGCCAGACTTGATTTGTGCGTTTCCACAGCGTAGTTTCTCATTGCCAGACCTGATATATGCGTTTCTAAAACGCCCCCCCCACCCCCCCGGCCCATTAGAAAATGCTTTGCGGCTTGGTGCTGGTCCGGTAGTTGGGGACACCACGATATCTTAATTTATTTTTCTAATATGGAATTTACATTTGTCAATTTCAAATAAATTTATTTCATTTGGGATATTCTGTGATTGTGAGTTGTGCAGCGCCACATCTGCTATTGTACTGTTTCGTTCTCTTTAATATTTTTACACATGCGCATGCATCTCCCGAAAAGAATCTTCAAACTGTAGCCATCTACATGTCAGGCACTATACTGTACTTTTTACAAAAATGTACTTAAGAAGAGACTTACATTTCTGTGGCCAGGATGCTAACATATTTTTGTGTATTTATTTTTAGGTGCTATTTTTTGCAGTTGCAGTGACCCAGTTTTTGCCGCAGGGATCAACAAAGCTCATCCTATCTTCTTACGTTTCTCATTGTAACAACCACTGATAGATCTTCATCTTTCATGGATGTTTTTTTATTACCTTTTTTAATAAACTTTAGCATGGATGTGTAAACTTAGTCTAGCCACTGGATTTCTTTTAAGACAACCCTGTCACCTAAAGAAATATTTTCCCATACAAGTAAATTGCATTCTCAATTACATTATGAGGGATATGTATTTCCCATGTCCTCACACCACCGACAGACACACGTTGTAAAAGAAAACTACTTGGTAATGTTTAGAAAAAAAGATTGTGGGGTAAAATAAGTATGTTTAAAATGTAACAAATAAAACTAAAAGACTTTTAGTTTCATATGGGACACGAACATCAGTCTACTGGGTGAGATTCTTGGGTTTGATCCATCCATCCATCCATCCATCCATCCATCCCAACCTCTACACGGACTTTGATTAGAAAGTGATTCATCAAAAACCAAAGTAATCCAAGTCGAAATGTAATAAAGAATGCAGTTTAGTTGATTGGGAACATGATGTTTAGGTGACAGGGCACTGTGGGCTTACAAGCTGAAAAAACACACTGTAATGAAACCAAACCTAGTAACCTAGTGTAACATGATGTACCTTGCCTATTTCAACCCAATCCAACCAAACCTAGTCTTACCTACCCTAAACTACAGTCACCCAATTTGCCCTACTGTAACTGAAGCCAACCACATGTGACAGTCTAACCTGACCAGCGTGTAATTGCATCTAATGATTTTATTACAAAAACCAACACAACAATTGCTCTAAATCTGCCTGCTATGCACAAACACAACTTCCGCTGCCACACTCTAGTGCTCCCTGTGGAATTTTTTGGAGCTATGAAATTACCATACAGGTGTAAGCAGAAAACAAAAGATTTTCCTCCTCTGAAAATGGCCTTTTAACTGAGTTAACTCTACAGGTGCTGAACTACAAGCATCACAAACTTGATATCAAGTTGTAACAAATAGACACTTCCTTTTAGCCATTTACTTCTACTAATATGCAACAAAAAAAAAAGCTGAAGAAAATGGAGACCGTGTGGATTCTGACACAAACATGCCCAATGCACTGTTTGCAGCAAACATTTTGTTCCCAAGTCATATATCAAAATGTCATTTTCAAGCTAGCTATATAAAAATTACTGCACGTTAAGCTAAAAAACGGAATGTCGGGACCGCAAGACTACTTGCGAATTCTCAATTAAAACTACCTTACAGTACTTACGTAACTTGAACAAAAAATTCATAGTTTAAAACTAAGGTTGTCTAAAGGAATTGGTCAATAATAGTGGGATTAAAACTCACTATTTACATTGTTTACAGTACTTGTTTTACAGCTGATACGTGAAAATGTACATAACCTAAATTTAGGAATAAAGTTTTACTGCGAACGGTGACAGGAAGGTTCTTTTGGAAGTGCCCGTTGCTAATCCAGTGTTTGTTTGACTACGTTGTTTGATTGTCTCTTGATCTACTTATTTTGAGTGCCTTTTGTAGCATCCACGGCAGGATTCAACAGTAGATTTTCAACCAAACACACACAAGTGATACACCATGCTTTATGGACATGATGATAAATGTCTCCGTGGTAAATCCTCCTGGTATTCAAGCCTGAATATCAGAAGTTATGGCTGCTGTGTCTGTGTGTGCACCCATGAGACACATTTAGCAGCTAAATTTAGGTGTTAAATCCTCCTTTCCTTTTGCTCTCTCATCTCTCCACCCCCAGTCCTCTTTCTATCTCACTCCTTTGGTCTCTCTCTCTCCTTCCTGTCTCTCTGCCTCTCCTTTTGCTCTCTCTGTCAACCTCTCTCCCTTATTTAGCTTGCCCTATCGCTCTCTTTTGCTCCCTCTCTCTCTGGGAGATACTACCGTTGTGTGTGGGTGGATGTTTCATTCCCTGCTATCACTGACTCAAGCATCTCCTGATGCAGCTGATGCTTCATTTTGCCTTCATTTGCTTTTTGATGTTTGAAGCCGACTTCTAGTGTGTTGATTTCTACTCGGGTTTGTTTAATAAAGCACTTATTTGGTAGAAAACAAATTTAAATTGCAGCATAAAATGTATCAGAACAAGCAATAATGCATGTGTGTAAATCATTGATATTTCCATAGTTCCAGTTGTATTGCACATGTGTGTAATTACACTGACCCATTTTCCTATATCAAAGTTATTTTTAACTACCCAATTGTAATTCCCGAAAAACGCTCTTTGCCAAATACAAATCTCTACTTTTACTAATTTTGGGGCGTCTCATTCAATTTTATAGCAGTTGAAAACAAATTGAAGTGTTTTTGAAATAGTATTGAGTAAAAGTTGACATATTCCAGTCTGTGATTATCCATCAACATCCATTCCTTTAATTTTAGTTTAAACAATTCCTAATTTCTGTTTTTCTAACTCAAACATTAGGTAAATTTTCCTTTAAATGAAGTACACTGACCATAAATTCCAAAAATAACTGTAAACTGAAGTTAAGAAGTTAGTGTTACGTAGTGTTGAAAACATCAAAAAAGTGACAAACATTGAAAAAAAACGCCAAAAGTGTTGAAAAAAGGGACAAAAACGTAAGAAGTTAAAAACGTTCCACGACCAGGACGGAATCCGCATTGTTCCTCTTCAACCCGAGGTCCGACTTTCGGCCGAACCCTCCTTTCCAGCACCTTGGAGGTGACTTTACCAGGGGTTGTGAGAAATGTGATAGCCCTGTAATTGGCACACACCCTCTGGTCCCCCTTTTTGGGAACCACCATCCTGGTCTGCCACTCCTTAGGCACTGTCCCAGACCTCCACGCAATGTTGAAGAGGCGTGTCAAAGAAGACCTAACCAAAGAAGACCAAAGAAGAGCCTCTCACACCCAGAGCTTTCAGCATTTCTGGACGGATCTCATCAATCCCTGGGGCTTTTCCGCTGTGGAGTAGTTTAACTACCTCAGCGACTTCCACCAGGGAAATTGACGATAATCCCCCATCATCCTCCAGTTCTGCCTGTACCATAGAGGGCATATCAGCTGGATTTAGGAGTTCCTCAAAGTGGTCCTTCCACCGCTCTATTACCTCCTCATTTGAGGTCAACAGCATCCCGTCCTTACTGTACACAGCTGGGATGGTTCCCCACTTCCCCCTCCTGAGGTGGTGAATGGTTTTACAGAAGCACCTTGGTGCTGACCGAAACTCCTTCTCCACGTCTTCTCCCACACCCGCTGCTTCGCCTCTTTCACGGCAGAGGCTGCAGTAGGCCCTTCGTAACTTGCCACTGCCTCTGGATCCCTCCGAGATAGCATATCCCGAAAGACTCCTTCTTCCGTCGGACGGCTTCCATAACCACATGTGTCCACTAGGGAGTTTGTGGGTTACCGCCCCTTGAGAACCCTAAGACCACACCTTAAGCAAAAAGTGAAGCTCAATTTCAGTTTTGCACTCAATTTAATACAGAACCCGATCTGGAAGAGCATCAGAAAAAAAAGTCTATAACTTAACTGACGTCTTGCTGTTGTGTGACATTTTTATTCTAAAGACAGTCCATTATAGCTCCCTGGCCTATCCAGAGATTAATACAGTGGTTTGCTTCAGCGTTTGAAATACCAGTTGTATAGCTCAGCATGACTTAATAGTGAGAGCTGCATTGATTAGTTGTCTAATCAATCAGTCGATCAACAGAAAAATAAGCGCCAACTATTTCGATAAACAATTGATCGGGTAAGACATACTGATATGCAAAAATGGCAGAAAATGCTGTTCTCATCCTCTCAAATAGGGAGATGTCCAGCTCTCTTCTGTTTTATATCATATCAAAACGAATATCTTTGAGTTTTGAACTGACACAACTAGACATTTAAACACATGACCCTGGACTTTCAGAAACGCGGATGGACATTTTTCACTATTTTAGTGACATTTTAAAGACCAAACGATTCACTGATTCATCAAGAAACTCAGCAGACTAGTCATCGATGAAAATAATAGTTTAATGCAGCAATATAATAACAGTAGCAGCCTAGCCTTGACCTTGCAGCAACACTTAGCCCATTGAGGATTAGATCCACAGAGAGTATTCAATCTCTCTGAAAATATTGATTTTTGTTTGTTTAGGAATTAATCCCAGAAATGAGAGATCAGTTATATAGCTGTAGTGAGGACCAGATGCAGTCAGACAAACCCAAAGGACAAGGTTTAGCATACACACAAAGACAAATGAAGACATCTATACAGCTGTGGTCACTGCAGGAAATTCCTGAAGGATACTTTGAAACACCATGAGGGGAAATGCCTCTTCAGTACTGGGGCTGAGGAATAAACTGACTCTGAACAATAGAGCAGGTGCATTTCAGCAGATGTGCATCCGTCAGGAAGTCCATCCGTCAGAGAGTCCATCCATCAGAGAGTCCATCCGTCAGGAAGTCCATCCGTCAGAGAGTCCATCCATCAGAGAGTCCATCCGTCAGGAAGTCCATCCGTCAGAGAGTCCATCCGTCAGAGAGTCCATCCATCAGGAAGTCCATCCGTCAGAGAGTCCATCCGTCAGAGAGTCCATCCCTCAGAGAGTCCATCATGCTTAGCCTGAATTCCAGACTGATGTGTTTGTATAATTTCTAATCTCATGGAAAAGCTGGTTGCCAACACTCTTAAAAAAAACACTTGTTAGTCTGTGTGACTTTTGTTGGCGAACTCTGGATTGCATGGATTTAGCAGTGTGAATGAAAATGTGTAACAACAATGAGGGTTGCTGGAAGAAGAATTTCAAGTGAGTGTTTGTAGCCAAATACAAAGTCATTTTGGAATGATTGTGTCTTACCAGATATTTGCACATGCATTCTCTCCATGGATAGCAGAGGCTGGGGACTCTGATCCCCTGACTTGACTCGAGTCGGACTCAAGTCTAAAATTTGAGGGTTTGAGACCTGCTTGACTGACATTGATAAGCAACTCGACTTGACTTTGTAGTCAAGACTTGAGACTTGACTTGGACTTGAGACAGATGACGCAAAAGGACGTGACGTTTTATCAATGTCACTCGTGGCAAGTGCCAGTAGGGGCAACAGGACACCATCTCCAGGAGCAATTGACTTCTTTCAGTCTTTCTCATGTGTGTAATGCCACCTAGAAGCTCTGAGTTATATAATATTAGGGCTGTCAAACGATTCCATTTTGCTTAATTGTTATTAATCGCTGAATTTCAATCGATTAGTCACATGTTTTATCACATGATTACACTTTGATTAATTTGCATTTCACAACGGTTTTGAAGTATGCATTATCAATGTAAACATATTCTTACCAGGGTATCTTGATTGGGAATCAAATGAATGCAAAGACAGTTACTTTATGAACTTGATTTTTTATGAGAATTATTTGATTATTTCAACTCAAAAGATGTTCAACAAGACTGAGGTAACACAATCAATGTCTTCAGAAGTATAGCTTGCCTTAAGCTTGCTTTTAAAAATATTATACTGCTAGAGTGCATGCACAATAAGTCTGGTCTGCAGTTAGTTTTTGCTGTATTATTAGAAATAAAACAACAATATTCACGACAACTGTCTGAACGGATTTAAATGTGGAAACGGGTAGATCATCAGAACGTTGATTGACTTGACTTGTGACTTGCTTGACTTGTAACAGGGACTCGACTTTATAGTAATGTATAGGTAGAAACATGGTAATCACAGAAATACATATTTAATTGTATCAATTGATCAATGCATAGAAAAGATCATAACTCTAAGATTGATTTAAAAAGACAATATCCTAAAATAAACCGAGCAAAGAAATACTAAAATACCGATACCTTGATGAAGGTTTACCTTGAAGTAAAATGCCCTAACCCTAACCCTTTCTGAAAACGTTTTCGTTGCATCATACGCTACTTTCCACCTCTGAAATATAAAAATAGATACAAACAAATCAGAAATAACCTCTGCTACTTGTTACAGCAAAATCCAGTTTTTTTATGCTTACTAAACTCCACTGTTGCAGTAAGAAATTATGTTATACAACCAACATGACCATTGGCTGTCTATGACTCGCATTCCTCCTCTGATTGGACCCTTGCCGTGAACTCTTATCTATCTGATGGAATGGCCACTTGTCTGGATGGGTACTTGACGAGGCTGATGCACACTGCGGGGGTTGAGCCTTGATTGCTGGCAGCTCACGGGCAGAAAAGAGCAGCTATCGGCCTATAACACGCCAAGCCAACTCACCAGGCTCTGACAACAAAATTGGCAATTTGCTTCCACTCTGAAGCGTCTGGGTCATGAGGTTGATTGGCTGGCGGACACCCCTGATAGAATCAAGATAACCAAGTCATGCACCACTACCCAGTGACTCCTCCGGGCATGAGAGTTAACAACCTGACCATAATCTGGAACTATCATATCACGGAAAACATTTACAGACTAGATGTAATTCAATCTCAGTGCTTTAATGACACCTTTTGGGTGCTTTTAAGAGCACATTTCACCAGAGAAAGCTTTGTTTGTTGTGCACCGTTTTGTAGACTGAAGCGCTGCCATCTGCTTTCCCTTAATAAAGTCTGACCTCTCTCATTTGATCTGTCAGCAAAATTGGCAATTTGCTTCTCGTCTGAGCCATCTGACTGCAGAGGTCGATTCATTTCACCCTTCTGTGCAGGAGCTCATGGACCAGAGCCGTGCACGGCCAGTTATAGCGGCCGAAAGAGGAAGTGCTGCTGTAGATTGGTCCTGGAAGATGTGGTAGTGTCTTTGGTGGACGTTGCAAAAGCTGGCTCTGTAACAAGACTTTCTTTAGAGGCATAGTCCATGATATTTTTAAGTAACAAATGAAGTTGTTTGACAGTGCTTTCCAGAGTAACCCACAAGATTGTTTTTTTAAATGCTCAAATGGTTAATGCGTCCCAGCTGTATTTTAACATAGGGGGGTGTATACTTATGCCCCTGTATTTTAACATTGGGGGGGTGTATACTTATGTCCCTGTATTTTAACATAGGGGGGTGTATACTTATGCCCCTGTATTTTAACATAGGGGGGTGTATACTTTTGCCCCTGTATTTTAACATTGGGGGGGTGTATACTTATGCCCCCTGTATTTTAACATAGGGGGGTGTATACTTATGCCCCTGTATTTTAACATAGGGGGGTGTATATCTATATCCCTTGTATTTTATGGAAGAACATTCATTTATTTACGATATATTATTATTTATTCACAAAGAAAACTTTAAAACTGTTAATTAACACATTAAGATAAATTTCCAAAAGATGTTTTTTTATTTTCTTCAACCTAAGCAGGGGTTCCTATACTCATGAGCAGCACTGCATATGTACGAAGGGTCATTCAGACATTGGAACTTAATCTTTGACAATGGAATTGCTTGGTGTGAGGTCAGCATAAGCCTGGAAATAAATGCACTTGCTTCCACATTCAAAAACACACAGAAACACACAGTTTTCGTTATAAAAAGAGCTCCACACATACACACACACAGGAAGCCTTGCGGTGGCGTGATGTTGAAACAGAGTGTGTGAAGACAGAGACAGATCAGCAGGACGCCAGAAGAGACGGGAAGCACTCAGTTCAGGAACATCTCTAAACCTTGACGTACGGGGGAAGGAGAACAGCTTCAAACTGTTTTCTAAAAGTGAAATAATAAAAAACGTCCCCCTCTCTTTCTCTCTCTCTGTCTGTCTTTCTCCCCCTCGCTGTTTTTTTGAAGCATGAGGAACATGATGTGTTCCTTTAGAGCCTTCACATCTGCTTGTGCTGTCACTGGCAAGAATACCTGAGCATCCCGCGTCACTCAACTTCCTCACATGTTCTTAGAATTCCTACTTTAATATTCTTTTTTTTTAAAGTTATTTATGTGTTTATCCTCTGAGAAATGGAAGACTTTTTTTAATTTTCATTGTAAATTTCAATTAAGAAGAAGATAGGAAATCCAAGGGAATTGCAGTGACATAACGGACGTCCATGCCCAGAAGTCAAGAAATTACAGTCATCATAATATCTAATCATGTGTAAAGTTGTCAAAGTTGTCGAGTCAATATTTCTAAGTCTTTATAAATTTTTATTTTTTTAGGTTTGATGTATTTAGAGATGGCAAAAGAACTCATTTCCCGTACTCAGGTAGAAGTACAGATAATTACTACTCTAGTAAAAGTAGAAGTACTGATTTAACTTCTTTACTCAAGTAAAAGTAACAAAGTACAGGTTTGGAAATTTACTTAAAGTATGAAAGTAAAAGTAACCTGGCGAATGACAACCATGTTTTATGCAAAGCTACCTGGACCACACAGATGTTTCTAGATTACCTGCTGAGAAACTTCCGTGGACGTGGATAAAGGCTCTTTAAATGCCGTTGGCTACATTTTAAACGGATGTCTGCAAACAGGCCTAAAACATCCCATAATATGGTGGTGGTGACAGGGACTGGGACTCCGGGTTAATAAGATTCTGACTGAGCAACAAGATATGAATCCAGTTGTGAATCTGTGAGATATCACAGATCCAGTTTCTCTTTTTTAATCTTCCCCTTCACATTTAAAGGAATCTACATGTATGTGTGTGCTCAAATATGGTTTTTGGAAAGAAAATAAAGGATAAAATACGAATGTCTAAACAGACATTAATGAAGAAGTTCCCCAGCACATTGGCCATGAGTCCTTCTTGATGCCTACTGTCCCAATCTCTCTTGGATAAGGCCGAGGATGATGGGAAATGTCTTGCTGCTTGTCTGCTGAATCTCTGGGATCTCTGTTTTCTTTGTTTTCGGTCTTGTCACCGTCCGTACTACTATGTGCTAACGTCAGCGCAATCAAGTGAAATGCCGCCGAATCTGTCAAGTGTTCTTAGTGGTGTGTCAAGTGCAACGCACAGTATTGTCCCATCCATTTAGACTGAATATGGTGTCGATGACGCGAACATAATAACGATAACTCCAGGGAAAGGATTGTAAACTTGTTAGTGAGGACGAGATTAGGACCGGATTTAAAGCTGGTTCTGGTTTCCAACTTGGCCCCAGATGTCTTAGTTAAAACATGGGCGGAGACAACATCTCTGTCTGTCTCTGTGCTTCATTACAATCAAGCAACAGCACTAACATGGGCATGGGTGTGGCTATGCTATGGCTGTGTGTGTGTGTGTGTGTGTGTGCGTGTGGTGTGTGTGTGTGGTGTGTGTGGTGTGTGTGCGTGCGTGCGTGGTTCTGCAAATATCCATCCATCTTCGACCGCTTATCCGGTGTCGGGTCGCGGGGGCAGCAGCTCCAGTAGGCCCCAAACTTCCCTTTCCCGAGCCACATCAACCAGCTCCGACTGGGGGTCCCGAGCGTTCCCAGGCCAGGTTGGAGATATAATCTCTCCACCTAGTCCTGGGTCTCCCGAGGCCTCCTCCCACTGGACGTGCCTGGAACACCTCCCTAGGGAGGCGCCCAGAGGCATCCTTACCAGATGCCCGAACCACCTCAAACTGCAATATTATATATATATAATATATATATATATATATATATTATTTATATATAGATATATAAATCTAACAATTACCAATAAACCCACTCTAATGTTATCTTAAAACTACTGCATCATGTAATATACACCCTAAATACAAACTTGACCGGGTTACGTTGAAGAACAAAAACAACCAAATCACTAGCTAACTTTTCAATTTGCAAGAACTATATGCTACAACAACAGGCTCAAATGAACTGACAACATCAGTTATACGACTTACAGTTCTCAAAGACGCACACACACACACACACAATCTCAACTGGTTATCCTCCGACAACTAATCTCTTTTTCTTTTCTCTCACTTTCTCAGTGTGAGGCGCGTGTCCGCGCTATTCTCCGACATGCTCTCCCAATCCCACCTGATAGACGACCTTTAGTACAAAAATAAAGTAACAAGCTAATTGTGTAAAAGCAAGGAGTAGAAAGTACAGCTATTCATGTTAAAATGTAAGTAGTAACAGTAAAAAGTTATAGTAAAGTAAAAATGTCTGCAAAATCTACTTCTAACAAAGTATTTGGGTTGTGTCAACAAAATGCCAACAGTCTAGATATTACAATGTTTTGTTTTTCTCCCCCATGCCAGCTTATTACAGCAATTTTGATATTCAGAATCCAATTTTTCTCCGTCCTAGTTTTCCCATTCCCTTTTTCAATAATAAAACCTGTGATTGCTGAATGTTATGAAGTACTCGGGCAGCATAGGTTGGTGAATATTAATGCTCACTGCAGTGTCTTTTCATATAGGTGACAGTTCACTGGAAGTCGCAAAAGTCTAAAATGTTCAAATTATACCCGTGGCCATAATGCTCCATGGACATGTTCTTCATTAACAGTTTATAGCGATTATAATGTTCCATTTTAAAAACTCTGCGATTTCATATATTTAGAATCCAACATTCCTCTGCCCTAGTTTTCAGATTCTATGAATCATAAGCACCCCTTTTGCAGAATTATGCTTATATCAGATCATAGTGTCTGGAGATGCAAATCCAGCGACCGTCACAACAGTTTAACAGACAAATATTGCGAACATATTCAAAACATAATCAAAACAAGCTTCTTTAAAGATGTCTTGACTTACTCTATAATGATATAATGAATATCTCATTATATTGGCAATTCCACCGCGGTAATGACATGGTAATATAAGTAACTGTGCGATAACAAAGAAGTAATATGTAGGTAATAAATCGTAATTAACTGGTTAATACATGACAGTGATAAGATGTATTACTGGGGTAATAAGGTAATCTCTGCACCTCTGTTATTGTAATATTACCATATAATTAAATAGAAACCACTGATTCATGGTTATTACACAAAAAACACCAGACGTGTTTCCAGGTAAGAAGTCACAAGATTAAAGATATAATTTAAGTATTACCTAGAAACAAAAGGGAAATATTTGGAACATAAAGGGTGGATGACCAAAACGTTTTATCCTGGAATTAACTCAAATTTGTTTAAAAAAAATTAAATCAATAAATATTTTTTTTAATTTGACTTAACAAGGTTGTTAATTAAGTCTAAGACAATTAATTGTACAGGAAAATTTGAAATTGTGAAAACTCTAGTGACAGCCAGCCTTAAACATGCATATGACCTACTGTGCAAAATGTACAGGATATTGCCTTTAACTTTACACATGGGTATGACTTATATATATCATCAGCTCAAAATGCCTCATGCATTTAGTGTTAGTTTTACTTTTTCTTTGCTTTTAATGCAAATCCTGTCTGCGGG
Organism: Etheostoma spectabile; assembly: GCF_008692095.1. Classification (NCBI taxonomy): domain Eukaryota; kingdom Metazoa; phylum Chordata; class Actinopteri; order Perciformes; family Percidae; genus Etheostoma; species Etheostoma spectabile. The sequence goes on along the minus strand of NC_045736.1, from coordinate 31,806,322 downwards.
ACAATGGATTTTTGGATCAGGGCCATACAGTGTGGACGGCTGCAGTCCCTCAGCACAACTCTGCTTGGAGGAAAAATAGTTTCACACTCAGCAGGAAAGTTAAAGCAGAAATGATGCTGGTGGTACTGTGCACTGGGAACAACACAGCGGCTGGCGTCTCCTTCCTGGGCTGTGTGCAGATCCCAGTAGCTGTTGCATTGTGGGATGGAAGCAGCAGTGGGTGCTGTTGCATTGGGTTGCATCAGATGTTGAAACAGCAAAGAAATGTTTGGAGAAGTGGAGCGATGTTAGGGGTGGGCGGGAAAGAAAGGAAGGCAGATTAATATGCAAGGGAGGCAGAGGAAGGGATGGAGATGGAGATGGAGATGGAGATGGAGATGGAGTGGTGGGTGGATGTCAGGTAAAGGAGGAGGGAGAGAGAACAATAGTGGATTGGGAGCAAGAAAAAAAACTAAGGGAGAGGTAACTGCGAGGAAAAAAGAAGAAAAAAGGATGTTAGATAAGGAGATGATAGGGGAGAGGTTTGAGAAGGGCTTAGAAAAGATGAGGAGAAGAGAGGGAGTGGGAGAAATGTCTGAAATTAGATGACAGAAGAGAGGTAAAGAAGAAGACAGGAGGTAAACAAAGAGAACGAAGACAGCAAGAAATCAATTCATCGTCTAAAGCAGGTTTTGGTCTGAGGTCCCCCCCCACAGCCCTGTCAGATGAACTCACGTACCCTAGTCATCCATTCTGTATTTCTTTATTTTATCCCAAACAAAAATATCAAATATTGTTGTAACACACCAAAATTGATATCTATAGAGTGAGCAATATGTTCAAGATGTCTGTAAAAGAGCGGTACAAAGCCGAAGCTTATTTTTACTCGACCCTCATTCTACTCTAAATAGTTTCTGTACATATATCGTTATATATTCACAGCAAAATAGCAAATTAGTTTAACCCTCATGTTGTCTTTGTGTCAAATTTGACCCGTTTTCAGTTTTTTTTATCACAAAAAAGGGCCTTTAAAACAAGCGCTAAAAAGGCCAACATTAGAAATATCAAATAACTTTGAAAAAAACATCAAAAAAAGCACTCGCAACATTGAAAAAAGTGACAAAAATGTTAAAAAAAACAGCAATAATAGTGATTTGTTGAAGACAAAACAAGGGTAATTTGGCAATGACTTCCATGTAGCGGACGTTCATTTATATGCAAATGTTAAACACTAAATCTTTAAACACCTACCTAAGTTTTTATTTTATTTCGCACTAAACAACCCATCAACACCCCAATCCATGTTACAAATGCATCACTATTCATGGATGTTGTTAATCTTTTTCAATTGGTCAATATTTAGGTTGATTTGGTCAGTAGTCTGTAGGCTACTACTTCTGGAAGTGAAGCTGAGTGTTTCAACCATTAATCAATTACAACACATATTGCTCATCGGTTTTGAATAAAGTGGGCCTTGTTCCCTCCCTCAACTCATCCCCATGGTTCAATGCCTCCACTCACTGTAGTTAAGGAAGAGGAGTCACAAGGGGAGTTCAACAGTAAGGGCTTTTATTTGCCGAAAAAATAATTACAACAAAATTAAGACAAAAGATTTGGGGTCCTTAAAAAAAAAATACAACTGACCTACTACCAAAGAAACAAGGGGGACTTATGTATTGGCTGATCAGACTGATTTTGACACACAGGAGGAGACTAACACCATCACTACAACAGAAACTACACATAACAGCAAAACCTTCCTAAGAAACTTTTTACAAATGAAGTGTACTTGTTCTTCTCATTACCCAACAAAAAATTCTCAATATGATATAAATCTAAACCCCAGAATATGTAAGGAGAGAACGAAGCTAACCCCTGGACATAAAAAGCAGTGGTGGGGTCCAATTAGGCACCTCCCTTATAAAGCTGCTGCTGCTCCAAGTCCCCCCCCCCCCCCTTTAAGCCAGCAGACTTCCTGGATCCCTCCTGGGCGTGGACTCCAACACTGGTAAGCTCAAAAGAAATAATTATACAAAAGAATGACAATCCAAAAGTAACTAATGCTGCTCGCTCCCTAAAAGATACTTCTGTATATTCTAAAAAAAACTAAATAAAGTACGATGTACTATGTGAAAAGAAACCAAGTGTCCTGTAAGTTATTGGTAACTGAATAAATGTTGGCAACAAATGTATAACGTGTATGAAAAAAAGCATCTAGACTAATCCTGAGGAAAAAAATAAGTGCATAAGGTTACCACTCTTAACCCTCTTGTTGTCCTCGGGTCAAATTTGACCTATTTTCATTTTTTTCATCACAAAAAATAGGCCTTCGAAATAAGCGGAAAATGTCAACATTAGAAATATCAAAAAACTTTGGAAAGAAATCACAAAAAAGGACCCACTCTATTGAAAAAGTGTCAAAAATGTCAGAAAATGCGATAACATTTTTTGATGGTTGACGGGAAGACAACACAAGGGTTAAGCTGGTTGTGTGGCTGTGGCCATCACAATGTCGGAGGGCTAAAGGCCGCCAAGCTTTAAGAACTAGAATCTGAATATAATTAAATGATTAAGGAGGTGAGAACACCTTACTTTTCTAACCTTATGTCTTCCAGCAAAACGTGACCCCAAAATCCTTTTTGACATGTCAACAACATTGTCAATCCTGCTCCTCCTGAAGTGCCAGGGTTTTCAAATAAGGACTGCAGTGACTTTCTATTTTTCTTTGAAAATAAGATCAGAAATGTCAGGAGTAGCGTTCTCTTTTCTGCTTCTGCATGTTCTGTTCATGTCACTCGGCCATCAATTTTAAATTGTTTTGCTCCTATTTCACTGCAAGAACTCACTGACTTGTTGAGCAGTATGAAATCTTCCTTGAGCCCGGTAGATGTTATACCAACCTTCTTATTCAACAATGTCCTTGGGTCTGTGAGTACGTTTGTCCTCTCTTTAATTAACAGCGCTCTGCAAACTGATTGTGTCCCACTGTATTTAAAACTTTGTTGTTAAAAATTGTTGTTCAGCCACTATTGAAGAAAACCAATCTGGATCCATAAACTCCCACAAACTATCGCTAAGATTCCTTTTTATTTCCAAAATTTTTGAAAAAGTCGTCAAACAGCTTTCTGCTGTCTTGGCCACACACAACATTCTAGACAGATTTCAATTAGGCTTCCGAAAAAATCTGTACAGAAACCCCTGTGTCTAATGATTTAATGATGTTATCTGATGCGGGCAAATGTTTTGTCGCTGCTGGACCTTGACTTTCGATACTGTGGATAACGCCATCTTGCTTGAAAGACTTAAGCCCTGGGTTGGTCCAGATCTCCTGGAGTGACCTGGACTGGCTCTCGTCTTGTCTTTCAGATAGAAGTTTCTGTGTCTCCTGGTACCTATTTCTCTGAAACTGCTGCCCTTTCTTGTGGAGGGCCTCAGGGCTCTATATTAGGACCAACTTTATTTACATTGTATACGCTTCCACCAGGCCCACACAATTGGGCAATTTTGAGATATCTGTTTTCAATTATATGCTGATGACATCCAGCTGTATGTTTCCTTTGATCCGGAAGAGACTAACAAAGTGTCAGTCCTGCTCAAATGTTTGTCTTCCACTAAGGACAGGGTGGCGAACTATTTTTTGTCTTCATTGTTATACTACAAGCTCAAAGGTTGTTAAGCTTTTGGGGTCCCTTTCTTTAGCGGTACAGTCCATTGCTAACTCACAGGTTTCTTTCAACTGAGAAACATTGCTAAACTTAACGTTGTGGTTTTGCAATGTGAACTCAAGGTGATCATTAATGGATTTATATCATCCTGTTTTCACCTCTCTAAGCAAGTCGTCCCAGGACCGTCTCCAACTGGTCCAGAACTCTGCTGCAAAGCTGTTGACCAGGTCCAGCAGAAAGTTGCACATCACTTCTGTTTTATCCATGTTACATTAGCTTCCAATGAAGTTCAGGATCCAATTTCATGCTCTGGTTCTTACATATAAAGCATTACATGGTCAGGCGCCTGTTTATATCTCTTACCTGCTCCATCTGTACACTACTAACCAGGGACTACTGGTGATCCCACGCACTCTCAAAACTATAAGTGACCATGCCTTTTTATAGTGGTATAGTTCCTATTAACTTATGTTCTGCAGTCTCGGTTGATGCTTTTTGAAAGCCACGCTTGTTTCAACTCGCTTTTGTCTCATGTTTGTAATTTGTTTTTTTTAGTCTTTTAATCTCTGACCTTCATTGGTATTGGATTATTTTCTGTTTTGGATCCTTCTGTATTTTAGCACTGTGAGACTTTGTCTGTAAAAGGTGCTATATCAAATAAATTATATTAGTATTACTTTTAGCTTACTGTTTCAACTGTTAGCAAGAACATTTCAATGTTTCCCTATTTTCACCCTTTCTCTATTTCTTTTAACTTATCATTTGAACTGTTTACTCTAAACTTTTAGCCATTTATTTTTGACCATTTATACATTACCTTTACCTTAACATCGTGCTGGCTTGCTAACTAGTTTTGACACCCTCAACATGTAGTGTCCAGGTCTTGGCTTAATTCCAATATCAAATGCATTGAGCTACACCATAATCTTTCCACGTAGCACCTGGCATCTGTAGAAGTGGCCCCTGGGTTACGAGTACCCCTGAGGAAGATGCCCACCCATATATCTAGCTATTATCACAGATTTGTCCGGTTTGCATCCACATTCATATTTCCATATTGGCTTACTGGCTTATTTTCTGGCCTGCATATCTGTGCCATAGTCACGTTGTCTCAGTGTTTGAGTACCAGTGTAACTCCTATATGAGTTTGCACAGTGTTTGTCCTTCTCTGTTTGCTGTGGTTTATTCGGCCTGCGTCATTTCATCCTGCTGCTTTTCTCTAAGCTGTTTTTCTGTTGCTGTGTTGTTTTACAAAGGCTGCCAATAGGCCAACAGTGCTCCACACAGTATTGCACCACTTTATGGGAATATAAACCCTTCATGTGCAGAATTAATATGTTATTGCTGCTTTTTATGAAGTATTCTGATGGCATACGTTTGTTGGTGCATATGAATGCTTACTGCAATGTCTTTTTAGAAAGGCGACTGTTTACTAGGAGTTAAGTCCGACATTTTCTAATGAAACCCATAGCAGATGCGGGAGATTGTCCTGTTTGAATTGTTCTAAAATATCAAAATAAAAGCCAGATCATACTTTTCTTTTCCAGCAGAAAACAAGAGGCTTCTGTCATTTTGTCTTTGTACGCTTGTTACATGTCATCACAGTATGTGACATCAAGTGCAAAGCGAGTTCTAGCTATAAAAACTCCTTAAAATGAGAATATCTCAAACTAAAATAATGAAGATAATTAAAATAACTTATGGAGTTTTTTTTCTGTTATAAATAAGAAATAGTTTGTTCATGTTTCTGCATTTAGAAATCTTCTGAATCTTCTGAACCATTACAACTCCTTAATTATGTAAATACTGTATCATAAAAAATCCTTTAACACTTCTTAATATATATATGTGTGTGTGTACTGTGATATTTATATACTTTGTGCAACTGTAACAAAGAATTTCCCTTCAGGGATCAATAAAGTATTTCTGATTCGGATTCTGAATCAATAGTTTTGTGCGTTTATTTAGATTACAAAAAAAAAATGTGTCAATTTTTTATGATTTTACAACATATCTCCAATACTTTAGTTATATTGACATAATGTAAGCTTTTAGCTTAGGTTGTACTGATTTTAGGGATATGAAGCATTTGAAGATACTCCAAGAGATGACATTACAATTAGCAAAAAATACCAATGCCGGCACCATTTTTATTGCAAAGTTTTAACCATGACATAATAACCCCTCTAATGATCCATAGATATGTAAATGGATTTGACTATAACCGTTCACTCAGGGGAGACCTCATTTGAGTGAACAATTATTTATTGATTGCATGATAATGAGTCTGTTGGCGGTTAGACCCCATCATGACCTCATCAAATTCCGATTTTGATTTCTTCATATTTCCAGGGAGCCGAGATGCCGTGAGTGTGTAGGATGTGGGCGTTTTGTCGGGTGTATCCTTGGAGAGTGCCCTAGAAGGAAAAATCGCATGCTTTCCCTCTTTCCTTCTCTAACCTAGAAATGAAGAGTGCCAGTTTGCAACTCTGAGACAACCTCACCTCCATATCCACACACACACACACACCCCAACCCATTTTCACTCTGAACGCATGGATGTTTGGCATCTAAAGGGATGAAAAAGGTGCAATTTGGCGTGTGTGTGTAGAACATATCTGTGAGAGCAGCATCTAGACGGGGTTAGCGAGTACTATGGAAGGGAAATTCCACGTAGGGATTGGGGGGGGATGGGTCAAACACAAGACTTTCACCCAGGAGAGCGGGGTTCGTCTCCCACGTGGTTTTTCTAAACGCGGCTTTCCTAAAGTCGCTTTCCTCTTTACCTGTCCCGTTATTCCCGCATTAACAGAAACATGTGCCCACCCACGACCTTTTCCTTGACATAAAAGCGTCTAGGGTATAGGGGCACAGTGGTACAGCCGTCACCTGCCCATCGGAAGGTTGGTGGTTTGATCCCTGGCCCTGCAGTCCCATGTTGAAGTGTCCTTGGGAAAGACACTGAAGCCAGAGTTGCCCCAATCAGAGTGTAAATGTGTGTGTTTATCTGATGAGCAGGGGGTACCTTGTTCAGCAGCCTCAGTGTGTGTGTGAATGATGAATGGTTCCTGTACTATGTAAAAATGCATTGAGTAGCTGTTGAGACTAGAAAAGATGTAAAAGAACAGTCCATTTAAAATAGTCCCGACCTAGCATGTTTAGTTAGCGTCAATAAAAACGGCACCTGATCAATATGTTGTGCACACACACACGCTGTCCTCAAATTCTCCCACTTCCTCTTTGGTCTCCTCCTTTCCTGTCCATTATCCCTCCTCCATTAGCAGTCATTACCTCCCCTTCCTTTTAAATAAAACATGGCTGTAACTTCTCCTCTTGATGGTTCACTTAAGACCCTTTTCAACCCTGAACAAACTGTGCAGTGGGAGAACCACAGGGGGAGGGGGGGGTTATATTTGAAATGAGAATCATTTAATTTGCCATGTAAAATAAATGCTCATCAGTTTTATCTGGCACGGCATTACACTTGTGAGGGAGACTATTGTGGTGTTTAGAGTTCCACTCCATGTGTGGTCTGAATCATTCATATTAGTACTTTTTGATATAGAAACTGAATTCCTACATAAGTAGACAGGAATGTGTCAGTAGGGAGAGGATGGGTGTGCACCAAGATGAACCTACTTGGCAGGATTAAACTATCACCAACTTAAGTCCTGGCGTTGAGTTGTTTACTTCGAATGAATCAGGCCATTCAGCAGAATTTTTTTTTTCTGTCATACTGCACAAGAGTGAGTGGGAACATAAGTCCTGATATCTGAAATTATGCAGAGTGTGTGCAAATAGCAAGAGGAGAGGCGATGTTGAAGAGAAAGGCGTTGTAAACAAAGCTTTTCACAGAAGATATTGAAATACACGCAAACATCAGCCTCCATTAACACTAGAAGTGCCGGGTTTCCATAACAACAAGAATTGCCGTGAGTCATTTTGACAGATTCTGAACTCTATGATCTCTCATGATAAATAACCTAATTGCGATATTATTGCATGTATTGTGTTAGGATATCTTTAGAAAAACTAACACCAAAATGTACAATTTAACGAGTTTAATCATACACTTGCGTAGCCCACGTGTTTTAATGATTCATATCATGGCATAGTAAACCATTATTTCATAGGCTACATTCACATCTGAAAAATATGGCATGGAAATTCATTTGCAAAGTTTCTTATTTGAACATTTGTAACCTAAAACAATACAGCGAAAACCTGAGCGGTCAATACAATGTTCTTTGCCTATACAAACAGTTTTAAATGAAAGTATAGATTATTTTATGAAATGTCAGGTACCAGCAGGATTGTATTTTTATATTCAGCAAATTTATTACACGTATATTGACCGTAAGAGTGAACCATATTTCACCCGCTCTCATAAAATGATTGATTACACAGAAGCTGAGATGGCTCGAAGGACAAGACAGCAGATATCACAACTGAAAGATGAATTATTCCAGTAGGTGGGACGTTTTTGTTCAAAATCAGAAGCTGGCAGATGAGAGAGTGGTACTATATGTGCCATAGGCTAATTCACATCATTCACATTTCCATTTCTGCCAAAACTGAAGAAGAAGAGCAGGGATGGAAGAAAGAGGAAGATAAGCGAACCCAAAATCTGAGCAATATGCGGAGAAAAAAAAAGCAAAGAAAGTAGCGGAGGATGACAGGTGAACTGGGTTTAAGGCAGCGATTCCCTGGACCGCTGCCGGTCCTTGGACCCATTGTACTGGGCCTTGAAATATTCCCATAGTGATTATTATTTTTAGTTTTCTCTTAACTCTAAAAAGAAAATACACATTTGATATGGTGTCTTAACCAGAAGTGATGAATATACTTCAAAGATGTGTAATGACAAGATGTTGATGTAATTTTAATGGACATTCCTTTTATGTTTTCTTTTACTTTAGTGTGTGTGTGTGTGTGTGTGTGTGTGTGTGTGTGTGTGTGATGAGAGCCGAGTGTATGGTTGAACGAATGCCAAAATATAGAAGAGGCTCCAAAAGACCAAATTAAGATGATAATGCCATAACCAGAATGAATGGTACAAAATACAAGAAATATATTAATTAATAATTTGGTTCATAAGACAAATAAAAATATATGTTATTGTATCAAATAAATTAATTAAAAAAAGTTTCTATTAGTTTAAAAATAAATGGTAATACAATATAAAAACACATTTTCATGTAAAAAAAATTGGTAGAGCTATGCAAAACCCGCTTCAGAAACTTGTCTGATTGGATGTTTGCACATTCTGCTCTGTCCTACTTCACATGAGTCGGTGAACCTTATTCTCCATATGCTGCTTTCAGTGCAGCTGTGGCGTTTGAGTGACATGGTGATGTCACAGGATTGGGTGGGGCTACATCGGCCATCACTGCTCCCTATTGGCTGTCGAACTGCTTTTGGATTCCAAAAATCCAAGACTAATGTGATGCTGTTTTAGTGTCGAGATCAGAAGATGTGGCCAAGATTCAAGACACACACACACACACACACACACACACACACACCACACACACACACACACACACACACACACACACACACACAAATAGGCATACATCACAGATTAGAACACCCTTGCATGCACTACGCACAACTGAGTACCCCAAAACTCACTAACAAATAAACACACATACATTTGCACTCCAACCCACACACACACATACACACACATACACACGCACACACACACGCAAAGCAAGTACAAACAATGATCTTCAGCATGTATGCAGAGCACACTAAGAGAGCAACCCAAAGACAAGAAACAAAACACAACACACACACACACACACACACACCACACATATGCATACATCCACAGATCTAGAAAACATTTGCATGCACCTACACACAGATGAGTACCCCAAAAACTCACATAACAAAGCAACACAGACCAGTGTGCACGGTACCCCACATACACACCGCCCACACACACACACACACACTATGTGGGCATGCAAGTACAAACAACTGCATCTTCATACATGTATGCAGATGCACACTAAGAGAGCAGCCAGAAAGAAGAAAAGAAACAAACACACACACACTATGTGGGAGGAAGGCTTTGAGTGCATACACTCGTGTGTGTGTGTGTGTGTGTGTGTGTGTCTGCACTAAGCCTCATGCTCTGAGATTAGCACTAATTTCCATTTCTGCCAAAACTGAAGAGGAAGAGCAGGGAGGGAAGGAAGAGAACCCAAATTCTGAGTGGATGTAAAGAGCAGGAGGTGAAGGAAAGGGAGCAGAGGATGACAGTTGAAATAAGTTTAAGACCAGCAGTTCCCAACCCCCGGTCCTTGGAACGGTGCCGGTCCGTGGACCCGTTAGTACCAGGCCTTGAAAATGTTTCACACAGAAGATGAAGCTAATTAGAGTTAATCCAGCTCCATCACTTGTTCTCTAATGCCCTATATAGACCTCACACAATGGTGTGTGTGTGTGTGTGTGTGAGAGTGTGTGTTGGATTTGTAATAGCATGAGAGCAACAGTACCAGTCGACTGAGCAACCAAAACAAGCAACATTTTCAATTTACAATTACAGCAGACATGGCTTTTTCATACATTTGCTCCATAAAAACATCCCTGTTCATTGACAGCTTTATCCTCAGTTGTAGCATGTATTAATATCTAGTTCTGCGTGGAGTTAAATGCTTATTGCTGTCCTTCTTCTGCACCGCATTGGCCATGGATAACCTCTAAATCAAAACTATTGATCTATTAATAGGCTTTGTTTTTTTGTGTGTTGTTTTGTTCAGCCATCACAGGAAGTTGAATTAGTCCACATCCAGGTAGGGAAAGCTAGTAATTTTGTCCACTATGTTTTCTTCTTATGAAAATGTGTGATACACACATGAGGCTTCAAGTATTGAACAGAAACCCTGGACTGTTTAGATGCCAGCCGCATAATGCCTGTTAATGCAACTGCCAGGATATGGCTTCTTTTTCACCCTGAATAAATCAATATTGTATAGTCTGTGTTGCATAAAGCATGCAGTTAAGTCCAGGTCACCATAATTTGGATGTCTGGTTTTGTCTACTGTGCTGGCCTGAGAGAGCTGACTGAAGAAGCTTAGACTTAACAGAAGTTACAGCGGCTTATAGGGATTGCTAACACATCAGCATCATATGTATTAGTCAAAGTCATATCTTCAAAAAAACAGCTGGTTAGGGTTGTCAGGTTTTATTTTTAAAAGTGAGACATTTGTCAGCCCTCCCCTGAAAAAAACGCAACATAAATTGTTTGTACAAGCAGCAATTAGGACCCATATTTCAGTTTATAATGCCGGCGTCCTCTAGTCTCTTTTATATAGACCTTAGTGGTCCCCTAATACTGTATCTGAAGTCTCTTTTATATAGACCTTAGTGGTCCCCTAATACTGTATCTGAAGTCTCTTTTATATAGACCTTAGTGGTCCCTAATACTGTATCTGAAGTCTCTTTTATATAGACCTTAGTGGTCCCTAATACTGTATCTGAAGTCTCTTTATATAGACCTTAGTGGTCCCTAATACTGTATCTGAAGTCTCTTTTATATAGACCTTAGTGGTCCCCTAATACTGTATCTGAAGTCTCTTTATATAGACCTTAGTGGTCCCCTAATACTGTATCTGAAGTCTCTTTCATTCAGACCTAAGTTGCTTCAGGTTTCCACAATTTACAATACTCAGATATGTCTTAGCCAAGTATGGCGCACCCTTGAACTGTACACTGTAAATAATGGCTGTGAAATCTCCAGTCATTTCCTTTAGATTTCACAGTTACACTACTGTATATCATTTTTACAGTAGAATGCTGTAAAGTTACATTACAACCTTGTTGACATGACAACATCACAGTAGAATAAGTATTACCGTGAAAACATCACAAAGTAGCCACTATAGTACTGTAAATAGTACAGTAAACCACTGTATTTTTACCTTTTTTTATCTTATGTTGTGTTTTGTATTTTACAGTGAATTTATAACAAACTGTAAATAGAAGTGCGGTACCTTTACTGTAAAATAAATTCACAGTAACTTGCTGGACAATTGTTGCCAGTAAGTTACTGTAAATTTTACGTTATGTTTGTTACAGTGTACTGTTGTTGGGTAACAGCCGAAGTGCACGAAACAATTTACAAAAAGTAAGCTTTATCTATTAGAATGTAATGACTGAGATGGACCCAGGGTGGTTGTAGGTACTTTCTAACCTACTGTATCTATATACAGTATATCTATATCCTCACACTGTATTGATACAGGCTGTGTGTTGTACTGAGCAGTCACATTGGCTTCTTGCTGTTCTCTGGGGACTGTGCTGATGATTTATTTAACAAGCCTCGGTTTGCTACTTCCTGCTCTGCTCATCTGCATTGTGGTTCTGCATCGATTCAGACAGTTGCGGCGTTAAAGTGGGACTGCTTTCCGCTGTACACCCAGGGAAAGACATAGGGACATAGGAAAGACATAAGGACATAGCAGAGACATAAGGACATAGTCTGGAGTTTAATGCCTCGCAAACTCACACTCTGTCAATGATTACAATCATGTAAAATCACCAGCATTGGTTTTACTCAGTGGTGGAAGAAGTATTCAGACCCTTCACTTAAGCAAAATTACTAATACCACACTGTAAGAAATACTCTGTTACAAGAAAAAGTCCTGCATTGAAAATGTTACTTAAGTAAAAGTCAGCAGGAAGATGAACTTAAAGTATTAAAAGTAAAAGTACTCAATGCAGAAAAACCCTCACGTTTTAGAAACTGGAAACGAACCAAACAGTTCTGTTCTGTCTTGGTAGTTCATTATACAAACAAGAATATTAAAATGTAAAGTAACTAGTAACTAGTTACTAAAGCTGTCAGATGAATGTAGCAGAGTATCTTAAGTAACTAGTAAGTAAAGTAACTAGTAACTAAAGCTGTCAGATGAATGAAGTGGAATAACTAAAGTAACTAGTAACTAAAGCTGTCAGATGAATATAGTGGAGTAACTAAAGTAACTAGTAACTAAAGCTGTCAGATGAATATAGTGGAGTAACTAAAGTAACTAGTAAATAAAGCGGTCAGATGAATGTAGCAGAGTATCTTAAGTAACTAGTAAGTAAAGTAACTAGTAACTAAAGCTGTCAGATGAATATAGTGGGGACACTGAAGTAACTAGTAACCAAAGCTGTCAGATGAATGTAGCAGAGTATCTTAAGTAACTAGTAAGTAAAGTAACTAGTAACTAAAGCTGTCAAATGTTTGTAGAAGAGTAACTAAAGTGACTAGTAACTAAAGTAACTAGTAACTAAAGCTGTCAGATGAATATAGTCGAGACACTATAGTAACTAGTTACTAAAGCTGTCAGATGTTTGAAGAGGAGTAACTAAAGTGAAGTAACTAAAGTAACTAGTAACTAAAGCTTTCAGATGTTTGTAGAGGAGTAACTAAAGTTACTAGTAACTAAAGTAACTAGTAACTAAGCTGTCAGATGGATGTAGAGTAAAAAGTAGAATATTTCTCTCTCAAATGTAGCGCAGTAGAAGAAGAAAGTGGCATGAAAAGTACCTCAACTTTCTACTAAAGTACAGTAATTGTACTTCGTTGTATTCCGGTGGATTTGAACCCGCGGCTGTGTGTTGCTCTTTAAGCAGACGTAGCCCTGGACTGCAGCAGGTCCCATTAGCTTGGTGCAACACATCCCTTCTTGCTGTCCTCTGTGCACTGGGCTGTACGGACCAATTAATTGTACAAGCGTGGTGCTCCAGTGGTTTTCTGCTCTGCACATCTGCACTCCGGGCGCATGTTGAAGGGTGATAAAGTGTACAAGCTACGCAGCAGGGCTGTGATTAATAACTGTGCTGAACACACACACAAGAGACTCTAATACAAACCAGAAAATGATGCCGTTGCATTCTGCAAAGCCTTTGTATGTTTGTTACTTTCTTTCATCAGATTCCCTCTCCTCTGTATGTTTGAAGTAATCCCCGTTTCATTCCCAACAAATATTAACAAAAAGCTTCGAAAAAACTGCAAAGAAATGAAAATCTGGAGACGGTCCTCACCAGAGAATCGAATCAAATCACAGCAGGACACTTCACAGATGGAGTAGGTCTAGACCACACTCTGTGATTTACACAGACCCCCCCCCCAAGAGCACTACATACATAAAACATTCATCATTGGCTTCTTTTAGGTTTGAGCATGAGCTGGCTCTAACATTGCATTGACACAACCCAACCGTAATTATGAAAGAATAAAAATTCTGTACATGTCAAACACCTCTTTATGACTTTAATTATTTCCCTTTTTCATCTCTCTCTCTCAGGCAATATAACACCGTGTGTGTGCTGCGTGTGTTGTTGTGTAGGCAGATGTTTGTGTGGATGTTTTGCCAGTGCTCTCTTACCTGTGCGTGGGTCGGTCTATTATTCGCTTGCAATTTATTTGGAGGATTTGTGAACAACTGTGTGTGTGTGTGTGTGTGTGTGTGTGTGTGTGTGTGAAAGAGAACCCTACATCACAGGGTTTTTACAACATAGTGTTTTTGTGAGTCTTGTTTATGTGGGAAGCTAATTCACAGATTTAGTTTTTTTTTCCTTTTGATTGTTGTATATGTGCATGGGTTGTTGCATATGCATTTGTGTGTGTGTGTGTGTGTGTGTGTGTGTGTGTGTGTGTGTGTAAAAGAAAATGCAGGAGAATCATAAATATGGATCAGTTCCTACTAGCAATGGATTCAAATGCCAAGGAAAAAATCCTGTATCTCCCTCAGGGTCCTGCATTGAGCTTCTATCTCTCTATTTCTTTCTTTATTTTTTCTCTCCTGCTCTCTATTTACCTCGCATGGCAGCTGGATTCTCGCGATATCAAAAAAAAAAAAAACTTCCATCCTTTAAGCTTTAAGTAGCGTCTTTGTGTCTGAACCAATCAGCTTCCTGATATGGGGTACTGAAAGCTTTGGGCATGTTTGAAGGGTGTGGGACACGGCCGTGATAGACAGATAATTCAACCAATCAAATAGCGACGCTTGGTCAGCGACCTTTGCCGTTAGTTATTGACGCAAAAATTCACATTTAGACACGCTTGGTCAGGACTCTTGGCGTCACTTTAGCTGACGTGTGGGACAGAATGGGACAGTTAGGTTTAGGACAAGATCGTGGGTGGGTGTTAAGGATTTTATTATGCTTAACATATCA
>NC_045736.1:31791398-31791490 GCF_008692095.1 Etheostoma spectabile | reverse complement strand
TATAATGTGTTAGAAAATCCTTGCTGGTTTTAAAGCAATTAGATGCACTGTGTTTAACCCCGTTTATGAGTTATGAGCACGTTAGGAGGCCT
>NC_045736.1:31791250-31791388 GCF_008692095.1 Etheostoma spectabile | reverse complement strand
TAAGCAGCCAGTTTGTGTGATACAAAAGTTTGTTTTCAATGTACCACTGGTGGTTCGAAAATGGAACGCACCATAAAAGGACGTTATTACTTGCATTAAACCATCATAAACACGCTCAAGTCATACATTGTTAGAAAG
>NC_045736.1:31791007-31791240 GCF_008692095.1 Etheostoma spectabile | reverse complement strand
CATGATTCCATCGAGCCCACATACAAAGCAATAACGTGACTTACAGCGGTTATAATCATGTTCTGAAGTAAAGAAACACAGACAGATTCGAATGTAATTGAGTGCGTGTTCCTACCTGTCTCCTCGTGTCTTTAAGCACAGCGGTGAAAGTTCGCCAAAGACTTGGTTTTCCTTCATGCCCAACAGTCCAAGGTATTAGAATATCCAAGCCTTGTAATCCATAATTATCTGGT
>NC_045736.1:31790794-31790997 GCF_008692095.1 Etheostoma spectabile | reverse complement strand
CTCACAATCTTGTAGTTTCTGGCCAAGTTTCGACGTTCAGAAATCTAGATGGTGCATCATTTCTCGGATTTATCGTTTGTAACTTTTTCCCTGTGCGGGCTAGAAATCATGTCGACACACCAGTAGAATCTGTGGTGTCTGCAGATTCCAATGAACCTTGTTCATTGGAATCCAATAGCATCATTCTATCAAGAGATACACTC
>NC_045736.1:31790678-31790784 GCF_008692095.1 Etheostoma spectabile | reverse complement strand
AATAATATCATACAGTCCCCATTGGGCCCACATCGGAAAGAATGACAGTAGATCCCACCAGTTAGAAGAAGAGGTCATAAAACTGGCATCCCTGTGTAGCCAATAA
>NC_045736.1:31789672-31790668 GCF_008692095.1 Etheostoma spectabile | reverse complement strand
TGAATGGTACCAGACATGGCCAGAAAAAACTAACCCTGGGATGACTCCAACTGTCTGAAAGCAAAAAAAATATGGCCTTCTTATGGCATTTCACCATTTCATCAAATTATGATTACTTATTCCTATAAATCTATGTATGTACCTTTTCTTTTAGGTATGTGTGTGAGTGAGTAGATGTGTTTTTGTATTTCAGAAGTTTTGTATTAGCACTTTTTTGGCTTTTTTAGAAATAAGAAATGAGACAAACGCACAGACATTCTGTAGAAATACATTATAAAATCCATTTTATAAGTCATTTTCTTCTGGATTTTTTCTGTTCTAAGTTGAGACATGTGGCTAGGTACTATTAGTATATAGCCCATGTAATATCTTACAGTAGTGCTTTTATTAATTTTTCAGATGATTTACTTGGACGGAAATAGAAATTCTGTGTTCTAACCTCTGTAGCCTGTGTCAGTAAGGCCTAGTGTCACAATGCCACTAGAAACAACAAATTGAGAGTTAGCTTCACAATGAACTCAGGGTCATCCCGAGGCAAAAGGATGTGGAAACTGCAGCACTTTTTAGGGGGTAAAAATTTAGGCGAGAATAATCATATATTTTCAAGTGTATCATAAGGTTTTCATTTACGTGATAAGAGCATTCTGTCCTGGGTCAATGTTACTTTTCTATGCCAAATATGGTTTGTAACCTTGAGAAGACCAGCACAAGAATCGCGGGTTTTGGGTTTCAATGTGTAGGTCTTTGTGTATCTGTGTATGTGTGTGTGTGTGTGTGTATTTGTATGTGTATGTCTGTGTGTGTCTGAGTGTCCGTTCACGTGGTTGAATGCCCATACTCCTGTCTGTGTGTATATGTGTGTACTAGAGTATGTGTCTATGTGTCTATCTGTGTGTTTGAGTACGTGCAAAGGTGTATGTGTTAATCTGTAGCTTCTAGCTTGATTGAAATCACCTTGTATACTCTCCATTGTTTCACCGCAAACACCACACCCAC
>NC_045736.1:31788595-31789662 GCF_008692095.1 Etheostoma spectabile | reverse complement strand
TCACTATGTAACCTGATTCTTTTTTTGATTAATAAAAAGACTGCCTTCAGGGGAATTTCTCCGAAGTTGCTCGGGTCTGTCTGATGAGACGTTTCAGAGGCTTCCCTGCCGGCAGGTACTTTCAGCATTTAATTTCGGTCTCCTGTTTTCTGTCTGAGATCTGGAAACTTAGTGTGGTTAGCAAACCAAAGGGGTAATTCTAAAGAATAACCTCTAATAGTGGGGTAACAAGATGTACGCTTCAGTGACACGCGGGACAAGGGATATTGTTTTAAATTTTTTTTATAGAAAACACTGCACTCAAAGCAAACTGTGTCCCAGTAGAAGGGCTGGATGCTTTGAAAGATGTGACCTATTAACAGCAAAACTATAGGTGAGAACCTCAAATTCATAACGGTCACCCCTGGCAACACTCCCCCCACGTGCTCTATCAAATCGTTGCTCCAGGGTCAATTGATTTCTTTTTTCTCCATGTCCACCAAATATATTTTTCAAGTTGTATGTTTCTGTTAAGTCAACACAGCTGTGTCCACCTGTGGTGGGACTGGTCACCTTTCTCTTACACATGATCACACACTCGGTAAAACTGGGAATACAAATAAAATAATAAGCTATAGAACACATTTTCCATACTTCTGTTTAAACACATCTTTAAGTAGAACAATTTGTACTTGCGGGCATTGCCTTTGTGGAGTAAGAAATGACTATAAAGCAAGTGAAAAGGACAACATGTCCCAAGACGGCAAAGAAAACAACCTTTCACGTACTTTTCACGTACATTTCAGTACTCGCTGTAACAGAATACAGACATGAAATCTACTACTATCTCTTGCTGTCATGCTGCTGGACGCGCCGAGCCGGAGTGACATAAAAATTTCCCGACAATCTACATATTTTATTGTGTGGTGATTCGACTTCCTGTCCCCACTGTCTGCTGTCTGCTCCGGAGGGCAGGGGACCGCCGGAGCTGGGACGGAGTCGGGACGCAGCCGCTCAGCAGTCGGTGGCAATACACTCATTCACCGTTTCTCAATGTCAAGGATCCTTCCTTGGTAGGACTAGTCCTT
>NC_045736.1:31788231-31788585 GCF_008692095.1 Etheostoma spectabile | reverse complement strand
AAGGAAGGATCCTTCAGGAGTAGGTCAGAGTCCTCCTTAGCATTTGGAGAACGTGTACAATGGAACAGAATATCAAGTGCACGTCATTGCGGGCTCTCGTCATTGAATTTATTTGGCGCATTTCAAAACACTAGATGAATTGGTTGTGGAAGTGTTAACTGTGCTGTTTAATTATGCTGTTGGACTGTAGAAGATGAATTAGCAGGCATTTCTTAATGTCAACAAAGGATCCTCCAAAGCCAGGAGGAGGACGCTGCGTCATCAACGTCCGTCGAAGGACCGTTCCAATTTCGAGGATCCTCCGAACTCCTCCAAGGACGGAGTCCTTCATTCAGAAAATTTCCCATAGACAGA
>NC_045736.1:31786378-31788221 GCF_008692095.1 Etheostoma spectabile | reverse complement strand
TATGTGTATCCTTCGCGGTCCCAAATCACCCACAATCCTATGCGCCTGCATTTAGCAGCTCGTTAAAAATAGTGGTAGCGGACCTCGGCGGGAGTTCGAGCGGCATCGCTGACCGTGAAATAATAATTTAAATGTAAGCATCTTTAGTGTGTGCCGTAAATTTGTTATCACCGTTAATGTTTTACATCAATGTAAAGCTTAACGCTTTAATGCTTGTACGAATTGCTATATTAATTAGGTAGATACACCCCCCCCCCCTCCCTCCCCTAACGTTAGTTAACTGGACCTATCATATCATTTCACCTTCAGCGTGCCGCTCAAACTCCCGCTGAGGTCCGCTATTATTATTTTTAACGAGCCGGCAAAGCCACGCGCATAGGATTGTGGGTGATTTGGAACTGCGAGGAATATACATATGCATCCTTCTCTGTCTATGGGACATTTTATGAATGAAGGACTGAGTCCTTGGAGGAATTCGGAGGATTCTCGACATTGGAACGGTCCTTCGGCGGGCGTTGATGACGTTGATGACGTGGCATCCTCCAAATTCAGGGTTTGGAGGATCCTTCCTTGACATTGGAAAACACCTAAAGACTTTGATGGAAACCTATTGACTCCTCCGCCGTTCTGCAACCGGTGGAAATCAGGGGTTAGGCTCTGAGGATGACAAATGTAGTGCTTCATTCATAAAACACAAAAACTGAATGTATCTGAACATAATAAGGGCAGCATTTAATTTGCCTCTATAACTTAACTGGGAAAACAATTTTGTACTATCCAAACAAAATAATGCTAATGTCAACTACAGTATAGGCCTGAACATAATAACTAAAAGGCTTTAATCAGATTGGATACAGAAGCGAAGCATGGAGCAACGCTGTTGTAATGATTTTATTTGTTCTTACAGCTATTTTCTGAATGTATTTCTGAAGATATATTGTATCTAAAATAGCCCGTTGCCATGTAGACACAGCATCACTGGAACTCTGAGCTGACTCCTTCAGCCTCTTACTCCAATACTGTTTCCTCTCATGAGTGGGCCAAAACTTTGAAAGCATATTCGCATAACATAATGAAAACCAATGGCGAGTGCAGACCTCCTCGCCAAGGCAACGCCATATCTCTCAATGTCAACAAAAGTGGGAAATAATCTGTAATGGGTTCTTTCTTGGCCCATGATTCACCCTTTTATCAAGTTTCAGGGATATGAAGCGAGGATTTCTTGTGGAATTCTGCTGACAGATATACACGACCCTCTTGGTGGAGGTAACAACGTGTTTCATTCACTACGGAGTCTCCCACAATCCATTGTTCTCCCTCCCCGACGCTGTCTCACTCCCAGCAGGTCCATAAGTGCCACTTGGTCAGGAGCCTTTGGAGCTTGGAGTAAGAAAGGGTTATCCTCTCCATTCATTGGTCAGTACCTGTCATGTCTCCTTTTCCACCTCTCATCTGTCCTCTTTTCATCCCCCTCTCTTCTCTGAGCTCATCCCTGTCTCCCCTCTCATCACAGCACAACTAAACAGCTTCATTCTTCACTTCACTTTTCCATTTTTCTCTCTCCTCTTGTTCACGTCTTCTCTCGTCTGCTGCCCACTTCCTGCCTCTGTCCTGCTTGAATCTTTTCTTCACTTCCTCACGCGTTCTCTCCTTTTCGAGGTTTTGTTCCTTCCTTCTCCTACCCCTCCCCCCTCCTCTTCATGCTCCCCATTCAACACACCTACTTGCCCTTGTCCTCCTCCTCCCCATCTCTCCATTCTTCCCTTCCCCTGCTGAGCCCAGCCGTTTGCTCCTTTGATCTCTCATTTTTCTATAGCTTATTCTTCAATTCCCCCCCCCCCCC
>NC_045736.1:31783336-31786368 GCF_008692095.1 Etheostoma spectabile | reverse complement strand
CACCCCCCACCCTTTCCACCCCCTCAACACTGTTACCATGACACTGAGAAAGAGAGAGAGAGAGAGAGATTTACCGAGTGCAGGGAAGATAGTTGGAGAGAGAGAGCGATAGAGAGAGGTGGATTTTAAGAATGTGGGGCTGTGCAGAAGATGATTTGGAGTGAGGGAGGTTAAATCGAGAGAAAAAGAGCGAGAGACAACAGAGAAAGCGACAAATAGAGAGAAAGAGAGAGAGATAGTTTGAGGAATAAATTATAGAGAGAGGGATACCAAGTCATTTTCTTTGTGTAAAGCGGTAAAATAAACAAAGACAATTAACAATGAAGAAAATAAAACTTTTTAAGTATTAGTTTTAATTAAATCAGGGGTCTTCAACATTTTTTACACCAAGGGCCCCTCAACTGAAAGAGAGACTGTGCAGGGCCCCCACCTACGTAAATTGTATAAATGAAGTTTCATATTAAACTGGGCCTAACTCGGCCTTCATACATATCATTGTTAGTGCATAGAATACTATTATAGCTATTTAAATAATAAATGTGGGTGTGATTTTATTAATAATCTTTAAATGTTAAACATAGCTGTGGCACAGTGAATCCTTAGGATCTGTTGATGGTTACCTTAATGACTACCTTAGTAGTAAAAAACCTTAGTTAAAACCTTTTCATTTGAAAATACTTTATTACTTTATATTTGGTGGCCCCCTTGCAGTGACTCTGAGGACCCCCTAGGGGTTCCGGACCCCCTGTTGAAGACCTGAGGTAAATGATGAAGGAAGAAAGGTAGTTTTACACTCTTAGAGGCTAAGGCCGTGTTCACTAGTCTCTGATCTCCACAGTACTGTGGAGGAAGGTCCGGCTGCTCCACACAAACACTCGGGGGTAGCAGAAAAGAAACACTCTGGGCTGTTTTCATTTCTCTAAACCAATCGTAATCGTCGTGTGCGATGCTACGCTACGTTAGCAGCGACGGTGGCTCTGCTAAATAGCTTCTGAAGGAACTTGTTTTGGTCACATACAATATTAAAATGAAGTTAACTCTTCACACAATACAGTAATGTGAGCTATTTAAATCAGCTGATACATGGTTAAACCTCATTGGCTCTTACCAGTGTATCTCCGTATGCACTTGGTCCACAGGAATCCCACCATCTGGTCCCAAAAACGTCCCAGTTAGAGAGGAAATGCCTTCTTTGTACATCTTAACAATCGTTCCCCAAAAAAACAAGCAGGTGTGTCTCAATACAAGATCCAGATCTTCTTTCCATTTTCCATGTGTAGCTCTGTAGCTCGATGGTTGATAGTTGTTTTCCAAAGGGACAGGTGTTTAACAATGGAACACACAGAAAGGGTCATTTGCTGGATGTGAGGCAATTATCCTGGAAAAACTGTCGCTGATCCAGGTCTGAGTCAGCCTTCTCAATCATTTGAATGGAACCGGTCCATCGGGGTGCTGGACTCGAGTCCCACTTCAGTCGCACAAACAGCTGACATTGGACTTGACTTGCAACTCAACCCAAAAGAATTCAGACTCGGACTCGATCTTCGCAACCCGGCGTCAACTGGTTTTCATGCAATTATAGCTTTTTAAATGTAATGTATTTCTATTTTCTTGTATATACATTGGGGAAACATATATGGGTGGTTGACCTGAAGCTCCATTTTTGTGTTGATGATGACAAATATAAATAAAAAATTCTAATATTTCATTAAAATATCTGTTTTTATGTGCAAATTATTCTTCCAGAACTCATACATCTGTAATTAATGCGCATTATAATTCAAATATATATAAATATTTTGTTTGTCAACTGGCTTGACTGTCCAGGGTGGCATTCCTTATCTTAAAACTACTGTAGTTAAAACGAGCTGCATGTCTCCCGCCCTTTGCCATGATATGCAATCTAAATGCATGCGCTGTGCATTGTGTGCACACACTCACATAAAAAAATGACGATATTGTCTAGTCCTCCCTGGGTTGTGTCTGCTGTCGTTAATTTAGCTTTCCATAACTTGGTAAACAGTGTCAGTAGGCCAACAGCTACATGCAAGGTGTGTGGCACCAAGGGAAATGATGCCGGATGAACAACGTCGAACTTCATCAGGCATCTCAAACCCAGTCAGATGCAATGTGAAAGAGACATTTAACCCTAGTTCTCGTTGGGTCCGCTCATCCATTGCAACCAGAAACCCCAAAAACCTCAGTGGACCACGGCGTTGTTTTGTGGTTTTAGCGAATAGTTGAAAAGTGAGAATAGTGCAGAGAGTAGAGAATATGTCTGTGTCTGGCTAGAATTTTTTTTGGTCCAGACACACAGTCCGCACTCTTATCTGCTGATGACGCAGTGAATAATGACGATTCTCTCCGACCAATCAGCAGTCTGCAGGTGTTCACGTCATCTTTTGGTCTCGCCTCAACTCGCTTGGAACCTCGACTGAGGTAATCAGTGTGAAGGTAGTCTCAAGTGGGTTAGAGTTAGGGTTTTGTACTGTTTGTACTTGTGTCATCTGCTCCGTTTAACTGATTTTGTGTAAAGCAGTTTGAATTGCCCCACTGCTGAAACGTGCTCTACAAATAAAGCGGCCTGGCCTAGTACAAAAAAAAGTGCCTGGTAGTAGGTACCAGGGGACTTTTTTTCGTAATGGAAAACCAAAGAAGGCGAGCAGAGCCGAGGCGAGTTGAGTAGGTACCACGCAGTGGACAAACGCCTCGTATATCGTCACTTGAGAGAAGCTAACCATCGCAAAGTGTTGTGTTAATACTGGGAACAGGCAGGTTGTATCGTTTTAGTTGGTAGTTGCGTAGGTCCAGACAGACCATCATGCACAGGAGGTGAGACGCTCTGATCCATCTCCCCAGGAACAAACCCTGTGTCTGGTAGGCAAACTCTTTGGAAATTGTAATTCATCCTGTGGAGGATTTGTAGGCTAAGTGAACAAGGTGTACCCGGTCTACCGCTCTAACACCGGGCCGTCTTCACCGTCCTAACCCTTGTGTGGTCCATTTTCGTCCTTTTTTCAGACTTTTTTTTT
>NC_045736.1:31780750-31783326 GCF_008692095.1 Etheostoma spectabile | reverse complement strand
TTTTTTTTTTACACTAACACCACCTTACTACCATACAAAAGAAGATTAGGGCCACTGGTGAAAAAATTATGTGAGTTCTGACTTTATTCTCAGAATTGTGAGAATAAAGTCAGAACTCACATACATTTTTCACCGGTGGCCTTAATCCTCTTCCGTACTACCACTAGTTTTACACTACTTTTTGGAATTCATGGTCAATAACCATCATTTATATAGAATTATACCTAATATTTGATTTAAAAAAATCCAAAATAGTGAATTATTTCAGTCTAACCAACTGACTATCCAATTAAGAAACTATTCTTACATCCCTAGTGTGACTTAAAAGAGCAACGAATTACGTGAGGAAAGGAAGACAAGGATGTTTTTCTTTTCTTGAAATAGTAATGGCTAAAGAGAAAGGACACTAAGACTCAATGGAAAAATAAAAGGAGCGTATGACATTATTCAAGACAGAGATAAAAGATGCAGAGGAAAATAAGCCAGAGGAAATTCCTGAAAGAGAGAGTAAGAAAGATTAAGAGAGTATGACAGAGAGGAAAAAGACAACAAAGGAAGAGAACATCAGGAACAATAGACGAGATACTTTGGAGAAGGAAAAAGAGGAAAGAAAGTAACACCAGGGCAGAGAAAGAATAGAGTGGAAGTGAGCGAGAAGAGAGAGAGTTGGCAGTAATATTTTACACTACATCCCACACAGAGAGAGAGAGAGAGAGAGAGAGAACAACAAACGTGAGAGACAGAGTTGAAAGACAGAGAGAGAGAGAGCAGGAGACTGTAATCACTTCTCCACGTTGGAGAGAAGGACTTGCTCGCTCGCTCTCTTCCCTGTCTTCGCCATGTGACCGCCCAGCTCCAATACCGCTCTTTTTCACTCTGTCATCCTTCGCTCGGCTCGCACTATGTCTGACTGAGGAGGAAGAACAGGAGAGAGGGAAAGAAAGAAAGAAAGCCGGAAGAAAAGAAAGAGAGAAGAAAAGAGAGGAAGGATGTTCTCTGTTTCACTCAAGTGCCGCTTGGGGGTCATCAGACGCCGCAATAAGGGTACTGTATGTTTGTATGTGTGTGTGTGTGTGTGTGTGTGTGTGTGTGTGTGTGTTGGATGGTGGTTTTGATGATTATTTTATCGTGTCTTTGATATATGAATCTGTAATGCTTTTTGTGTGTGCGCACACACACACTCTCTTTACATGATGTTGCATACTGTACGTGTGTGTTATGGGTGTAGTTGTGTGTGTGTTTGTAAGAGTTGTGTGTTTGTGTGTCCCTGCAAGTGTACATTTGTGTGTGTAACTACTGTAAAACACACACATTGTGTGAGTTATTTGTCTTAGTGTGTGTTCCACGAGGACAACATGACGCCTCCGGCTGATGTTGTTGGCATGTTATTGTATTCATCTGCCCCCCACTCTCCTTCTTCTTCTTCTTCTTCTTCTTCTTCTTCTTCTTCTTCTTCTTCTTCTTCTTCTTCTTCTTCTTCACTTTTGTTAGTCTTTGTTACAACGGCTGAATGCCCACAGGGAGTCACACACTCTCTGAATGATGTTTGTGTTGATTTTATCATTCTCAGCTTTGTAAATGTGATTTTCTTGACGTGGGTAAGCAAAGTCTCTCGGCTGGTGTTTGGAAACATAAACCACTTTCAGTTTTTATCCCGCTGATCCGTTTCACCACAGGTTGATTTTCCCAAATTGTTTGGTATGAATTAAATTTCTGTGTCTTTTATTATGGAAACAGTAGGCAGCTTTAGATCCTGTTCAGACAGTTGTGAGAATCTCATTTTGAGCATATGGATTTCTGTTTTATGTCCCTATGGCTGCAAGTCCATGAAGGGACGTTAGAGTGAAGTAAGAGACACATTTTGAAATCAGTTTTTATGTCCTTTTTAGTCAGATGTAAGGCATTCTTATTGACATCATACCCTTTTGAGTCTGATTCTGCAAAATAATTGTCTTAACCTGAAGCCCACTGACACTATGGTCTCTTTTTTATTATTTTGGCACAAGGTAGTGACTCCCAACTGGGGGTAATTGTAGCCTACCCCTTGGACTACTTCTGCTAGTGCAAGGGTGTAATATTTTAAAACAATTACCAAAATTATGATTTGGTTAAGATAATGTATCATCTGTAACACTTGAACACAGGAATTTAGACAGGTATCTAAAAGTAACATGAATAAGTACATGAATAAGTATAGCTGAAAGTAATGCATGAGCATAAGGGGCTAAAATGGTTCGAAGAGGTAGGTGAGTTCATCTGACAGGAGTGGGGGGGTACCTACCAGCAGGGCTGTAGTACTCAAATCCGGTCTTGGACTCAAGTCCGGACTCAACACCGTTTTTTTATGGTCTCGGGCTTGTCTCGGACTCGCTAGTATTTGGACTCGGACTTGTCTCGGCTACTGGTCTTGCCAGATATGGCTTTAGGTCTCGACTGAGTCCAGGTGTCTTTATTATGTTGATAATAATATGGGAGGGTGAGTGAAACCCAAAATGATTGTCTTGATACTGTCATGCATAAGACCTGGACTTGGACTTGTCTTGGACTCAAACCTTTTTGGACTCGGTCTTGACTTG
>NC_045736.1:31770953-31780740 GCF_008692095.1 Etheostoma spectabile | reverse complement strand
AGTCCTGGTCTTGGACTTGTCTTGGACTCAACTAAGGTGGTCTTAACTACAGCCTTGCCTACCAGAAAGGTTGGGAACAGCTGGCATGGGGAGAAATGCAATGCATACTATGTTGTGTATATTATTCAGGGTAATATGGGTTTAATATAGGTTTAATATGGGTTTAAAATGGGTTTAATGTGGGTTTAATATGGGTTTAAAATGGGTTTAATGTGGGTTTAAAATGGGTTTAATATGGGTTTAATATAGGTTTAATATGGGTTTAATGTGGGTTTAATGTGGGTTTAAAATGGGTTTAATATGGGTTTAATATAGGTTTAATATGGGTTTAATGTGGGTTTAATAAGGGTTTAATATGGTTTATGTGGGTTTAATGTGGATTAATAAGGTTAATATGGTTAATGTGGTTTAATAGGTGTATATGGGTTTAAATGGGTTTAATGTGGGGTTTAATGGGTTTAATATGGGTTTTATATGGTTAAATGGTTTCATGGGTTTAAAATGGGTTTAATGTGGGTTTATATGGGTTTAAATGGGTTTAATGTGGTTAATATGGTTTATGTGGTTTAATGTGGGTTTAATATAGTTTAATATGGTTTATGTGGTTTATATGGTTTAACTATGGTTTAAAATGTGGTTTATGTGGTTTAATATGGGGTTAATATGGGTTTAATATGGGTTTAAATGGGTTTACCTGGGTTTACATTGGGTTTAAGTGGGTTTAATATGGTTTAAAATGGGTTTCATGTGGTTTAAAATGGTTTAATATGGTTATATAGGTTTATTTTGGGTTACTGTGGGTTAATGGGTTTAATATCGGTTTATAGGGTTTATGTGGTTTATATGGGTTTTTAATGTGGGTTTTATATGGTTTTCTCATGGGTTTAATGTGGGTTTAATATAGGTTTAATATGGGTTTTAATGTGGGTTTATATGGGTTTAATGTGGTTTAATGGTTTAATATGGTTTTAAACTGGTTTTAACATGGGTTTAAAATGGGTTAATGTGTGTTTTAATATAGGTTTAAATATGGGGTTAATTTGAGTTTAATATGGTTTAATGTGGGTTTTAATTGAGTTTTAATGGGTTTGAATGTGGGTTTAAAATTGGTTTAATACTGGGTTTAAATAGGTCTTAATATGTGTTAATAATATGGTTTAATCTGGTTTCATTTGGGTTTATATGTCTTACTGGTTTAATTATGGTTTTTTAATATGTGGATTTAATATTGGGTTTATATGTACATGGGTTTAATGTGGTTTATCGTTTAATGGAATTGGAGTTATATGTAATTTGGGTTTATGTTTGTTAATATGGGTTTAATATGGGTTTAATATGGGTTTAACATGGGTTTAATGTGGTTTTAATATGGGTTTAATGTGGGTTTAATGTGGGTTTAATATGGGTTTAATATGGGTTTCCACCATTAAACCCATATTACCCCAACCCATATTAAACCACATGAATTAAAACCATATTAAAACCATATTAAACCCATTATTAATACCATATTAAACCACATTAAAACCCACATTAACCCATATTAAAACCACATTAACCCGTAAACCCATAGTTAAACCATATTAAACCCTTTAAACCCATATTAACAAACCCATAATAAACCAATATTAAAACCAATATGGAAACCCACATTAAACCCATGTATAAACCCAATATAAACCATATATAAACCCATATTAAACCATTTTAAAACCACTATATAAACCCAATGAAACCAGATTAAACCCATATTAAACACATATTAACCTCATTAAACCGATATGTAAACCAAGTATATAAACCCACATTAAACCCATTAAAACAATTAAACCCACATTACATATTAAACTCACCATACATATTAACACTATATTAAACCACATAACCCATTTAAACCCATGATTAAACCCAGTTAAAACCATATTAAACCTATACACTACATAGAAACCACATTAAAACCATATTAAACCTATATTAAACCCACATTACCGAGAAACCGATATTAAACCCACATTAAACCCATAGTTAAACCAAACCTATAAACCGAATATAAACCCCATTGAGGAAACCCACAGTAAATGGAAACTATATAAACCCAGTGATTAAACCATTTTTAAACCACACTTGAAAACCCATTTTAAAAACCACTAGTTAAACCCAATTAAACCCATTATAGGGTAAACCCATTGTAAACCCATATTAAACCCCTATTAAACCATATTAAACCCCATTAAACCCACATTTTAACCCCTGTTGAAACCTATTCACTTTAAACCACATAAACCCAATTAAACCTATATTTAACCACATTAAAACCCACATAAACCCATATTAAACCCACATTAAACCCATTTAAACCCATATTAAAACCACATTAACCCATTTTAAAAACCCATGTTAAAACCCATTATTAAACCCCATTATTAAACCCATATTAAACCCATATTAAACCCACATTAACCCATTAAACCCATATTAAACCCTATTAAAACCCACATTAAACCCATATTAAACTATATTAAAACCCAATAACCCATCATTCAACCCATATCACCTATTAAACCCACATTAAACCCATATTACCATATTAAACCATATTAAACCATTTTAACCCACATAAACCACATAAACCCATATTAACCTAATTAAACCCATATTAAACCATAAACCCACATTAAACCCATTTTAAAACCCATATTAAACCCACATTAAACCCATTTTAAACCATATTAAACCTATATTAAACCCATATTACCCTGAATAAATACCAACATAGTATGCATTGCATTTTCCCCAATGCCAGCTGTCCCAAACCTTTCGGTAGGCAAGGCTGTAGTTAAGACCACCTAGTTGAGTCCAAGACAGTCCAAGACCACGGACTAGTTGAGTCCAAGTCAGACCGAAGTCCAAAAAGGTTTTGAGTCCAAGACAACGTCCAAGTCCAGGTCTAGCATGACAGTATCAAGACAATATTTGGGTTTCACTCACCCTCCCATATATTATCAACATAATAAGAACCATGGACCACGTCGAGACCTTAAAGCCATATCTGGCAGACCAGTAGCCGGAGCAAGTCCGAGTCCAAATACTAGCGAGTCAGAGACAAGCCCGAGACCATAAAAAAACAACGGTGTTGAGTCCGGACTTGGTCCAAGACCGCGATTTGGAGTACTACAGCCCTGCTGGTAGGTCCCCCCCTCCTGTCAGATGAACTACCGCTATCTTCGAACACATTTTAGCCCCATTATGCATAGCATACTTTACCAAGCTATACTTATTCATTAACTACTTCATGTTACTTTTAGAACCTGTTAAATTCCTGTGTTCAAGGTGCTTACAGATGAACCATTATCTTGGACCAAAATCCTATTTGGTAATGTTTTAAAAATATTACACGTTGCACTAGCAGACATAGTTTCCACGGGGGTAGGCTACAAGTACCCCCAGTTGGGGTAGTCATACTTGTCTTAGTCCAAAAATTAATAAAAAAGAGACCATTAGTTGTCAGTGGGCGTCAGGTTAAGACAATTTTTTGCAGAACAGACTCAAAAGGGTATGATGTCATAGACTGCCTTACATGACTAAAAAAGGACATTAAAACTGATTTCAAAAATGTGTCTTCTGTACTCACTATAACGTCCCTTCATGGACTTGACAGCCATGGGGACATAAAACAAGAAATTCCATATGCTCAAAATGAGTATCACAACGTTCGAACAGGATCTAAAGCTGCCTACTGTTAATAATAAAAGACACAGAAATTTAATTTCATACCAAACAATTTGAGGAAAAGCCACCTGTGGTGAACGGATCAGCGGGATAAAAAACGTGAAAGGTGTTATTATGTTCCAAACACCACGCCGAGAGACTTGCTACCCACGTCAAGAAAAATCACATTTACAAAGCTGAGAATGATAAAAATCAACACAAAACATCATTATAGAGCCCGTGTGGGACTCCTGTGGGCATTCGCCGTTGTAACAAAGACTAAAACAAAAGTGAAGAAGAAGAAGAAGAAGAAGAAGAAGAAGAAGAAGAAGAAGAAGGAAGAAGAGAAGAAGAAGAAGGAGAGGGGGGGGCAGCATGAATACAATAAAATGCCAACAACCTCAGCCGGAGGCGTATGTTGTCCTCGTGGAAAACACACTAAGACAAATAACTCACACCATGTGTGTGTTTACAGTAGTACACACCAAAATTGGTACACTGCAGGGACACAAAAACACACAACTCTTACAAAAACCCAACACACTACACCCATAACACACACCTCCTGACGAGTAGCAACATCATGTAAGAGAGTTTGGTGTGGAGTGACGCACACACAAAAGATTACAGATTCATCATCAAGCAAGCGACACGATAACAATAATCATCAAACACCACCATAACCAACACACACACAAAACACACACACACACACACACACACACATACAACAACAGTTACCGTATGCGGAGTTCTGATGACACCCAAGCCGGACTGAGTGAAAACAAGAGAACATCCATTCATCTCTTTTCTCTCTCTTTCTTTTCATCCGGCTGTTCTCTTTCTTTTCCCTCTACTCTTGTTTTCATCCTCAGTAGACTAGTGCGAGCGGAGCGAAGGTGACAGAGTGAAAAAGAGCGGTATGGAGTGGGCTGGGTCACATGGCGAAGACAGGGAAGAGGAGCGAGCGAGCAAGTCTATCTCCAAAGTGGAGAAGTGATTACAGGTACTCCTGCTCTCTCTCTTCTCTGTCTTTCAACTTCTGTTCATCACGGTTTGTGTTCTCTCCTCTCTCTCTCCCTCTCTGTGTGGGACTGTAGTGTAAAATATACTGCCAACTCTCTCTTTCGCTCACGCCTCACTCTATTCTTTCTCTAGCCCTGGTGTGACTGTCTCTTCACTCTTTTTATTCGCCAAAGTATCTAGTCTAGTGCTGTCTAGTTCTCTTGCGTTTGTGTCTTTCCTCTTGTCATACTTCTTAATCTTTCTTACTCTCTCGTTCAGGAATTCCTCTGGCTATGTTCCTAGTGATTTTACTCTAGGTTTGAATAATGTATACGCTCCTTTATTTTTTCCATTGAAGTATTAGTGTCCTTTCTCTTTAGCCAATTACTATTTCAAGAAAGCAAAACTCCTGTCTCTATTTCCTCACGTAATTCGTTGCCTTTTTAAGTCACACTAGGGATGTAGAATGTTTCTTAATTGGATAGTCAGTTGGTTAGACTGAAATAATTCACTATTTTGGATTTTTTTAAATCAAATATTAGGGATATTCTATATAAATGATGGGTATGCATTGACAGGAATTCCAAAAAGTAGTGTAAAACTAGTGGTAGACTTGGAAGTAGAGATTAAGGCCCCGGGAAAAATGTATGTGAGTTCTGCTTAGTTCTCACAATTCTGAATAAAGTCAGAACTCACATGAATGTTTTCACCAGTGGCCCTAATTTCTTTTGTATGGTGTAAGGTGGTGTAGTGTAAAAAAAAAAAAAAAAAAAAAAAAAAAAAAGTCTGAAAAAAAGGACGGAAAATGTGACCACAAATGGGTAGGACGGGTGAGGAGGACCCGGTTTAGAGCGGTAGGACCGGGTTACACCTTTTCACTTAGCCCTACAAATCCATCACAGGATGAATTACAATTTCCAAAGGTTGGCCTACCAGGACACAGGGTTTGTTCGTGGGGAGATGGTATCAGAGGTCTCACACTCCTGTGCATGATGGGTCTGTCTGGACTAACGCAATACACAACTAAAAACGATACAACTGCCTGTTACACGTATTAACACAACACTTGTCGGATGGTTAGCTTCTCTCAAGTGACGATATACGATGCGTTTGTCACTGGTTGGGACCTACTCAACCAGCCTCTCGGCGCCTGCTCGCCTTCTTTGGTTTTCCATACGAAAAATAAAGTCCCTGCGTACTACTAACGGCACTTTTTTTTGTTGACTGGCCAGGCCGCTTTATTGTAGAGCCACGTTTCACGCAGTGGGCAATTCAAACTGCTTACACAAAATCAGTAAACGGAGCAGAGACACAAGTACAAACAGTACAAAAACCCTAACTAAACCCACTTGAGACTTACCTTCACACTGATTACCTCGTCGAGGTTCCAGCCGAGTTGGGCGCGCGAGACCAAAAGATCCGACGGAAAACCTGGCAGACTGCTGATTGTCGCGAGAGAATCGTCATTTAATCTGCGTCATCAGCAGCATAAGAGTGCGGGACGTGTGTTCTGGACCAAAAAAAAATTCATAGCCAGACACAGACATATTCTTACTCTCTGCACTATCTCACTTTCAACTATTCGCTAAAACACAAAACACAACGCCGTGGTCCACTGAGGTTTTGGGGTTTCTGGTTGCAATGGATGAGTGACCCACGGAGATACTAGGGTTAAATGTCATCTTCACATTGATCTGAGGGGTTTGAGATGCTTAGTTCGACTGGTGTTATCCGGCATCATTCCTTGGTGACCACCACCTGGGCATGTAGCTGGGTGCTACTGACCCTGTTTAGAAAGTTAGGAAAGCTAAATTAACGACAGCAGAACACAACCCAGGGAGAGGACTAGACAATATCGTCATTTTTTTATGTGAGTGGGTGCAAACAATGCACAGCGCATGCATTTAGATTGCATATATGGCAAAGGGCGGGGGACATGAAGCCGTTTTACACGAGTTAGTTTTAAGATAAGGAATGCCACCCTGGACAGTCAAGCAGTGACAAAAACTATTATATTTATTGAATTATATGCGCATTAATTACAGATGTTGAGTTCTGTGAAGACATAATGTGCAATAAAAAACAGATATTTAAGAATATTCGAATTTTTATTTGATTCTTTTTCATCATCAACACAACAAATGGAAGCTTCAGTCAACCACACCATATGTTTCCCCAATGTTATCAAGAAAAATAGAAAATACATTACATGTAAAAAGCTAATTAATTGCATGAAAAACCAGTGACGCAGGGTTGCGAAGATGAGTCGAGTTTTTTCTGAATCTTTTGGGTTGAGGGCAAGTCAAGTCCAATTGGTCAGCTGTTTGTGCGACTGAAGGGGACTCGAGTCCAGCACCCCGGCTGGACCGGTTCCATTCAAATGATTGAGAAGGCTGACATCAGGACTGGGATCGCGGAAAGTTTGTCCAGGATATGCCTACAATCCAGCAATGACACTTTCTGTGTTACCATGGTGTAAAACACATTCCTTGTGAAAAACACTATCAACATCGAGCTACAGAGCTACACATGGAAAATGGAAACGAACGATCTGGATCTGTGTATGCGAACCCTGGTTTTTTTGGGGAACGATGTTAAGATGTACAAAAGAAGGCATTTCTCTCAACGGGACGTTTTTCGGGGACGATGGTGGGAGTTCCTGTGGACCAAGTGCATTACGAGTACCTGGTAAGAGCCAATGAGTTTAAACACATGTATCGCTGATTTAAAAGAGCTCACATACTGTATGTGTGAGAGTGTTTAACTTCATTTTTAATATTGTATGTGACCAAACAAGTTCCTTCAGAAGCTAATTTAGCAGAGCCACGCGTGACTAACGTAGCGAGCATCGCACACGACGATTACGATGGGTTTAGGAAAGTGAAAACAGGCCCAGAGTGTTCTTTTCTGCTCTACCCCGAGTGGTTTGGTGGAGCAGACGGACTTCACTCCACAGTACTGTGGAGATCCAGAGACTAGGAACACGGCCTAGCATCCAGAGTGTTAAAAAACTACCTTCTCCTTCATCATTTACTCGATCTCACAGGGGTCCGGAACCCTAGGGGGTCCTCAGAGTCACTGCAACGGGGGCAACAAATCATAACGTAATAAAGTTTTTCCCATGAAAAGGTTTTAACTAAGGTTTTGTACTACTAAGTAGCATTAAGGAACCATCAAACAGATCCTATAAGGATTCACTGTGACCACAGCTCTGGTTTAACATTAAGATTATTAATAAAATCACACCCACATTTATTATGTTAATAGCTATATAGTATCCTAGCGACTAAACAATGATATGTATGAAGGCCGAGTTAGGCCCACGTTATATGAACTCATTATCAATTTACGTAGGTGGGGGGGGCTGCACAGTCTCTCTTTCAGTTGGGGGCCCTTGGGTAACAAATGTGAAGACCCCATTTAATTAAAAACTTAAACTAAAAATAAAAGTTGTTATTTTCTTCATGTGTAATTGTCTTGTTTATTTACACGCTTTACACAAAGCGACAAATGACTTGGTCTCATCCATTATATATTTATGTCCCTCAACTATTGTCTATCCTTTCGTCTCTATTTGTCGCTTAGTCTCGTGTCTCCGCTCTTTTTCTCTCGATTACCTCCCTCATCAAAATCATCTTTGCACAGCGCCCACATCTAAAAATCCACCTCTCTCGTACGCTCTCTCTCTCCAACTATCTCTCCCTCATCGGTAATCTTCTCTCATCTCTCTCTCTTCTCAGTGTATGGTAACAGTGTTGGGGGGTGGAAAGGGTGGGGGGTGGGGGGGGGGGGAATGAAGACATCAGCTATAGAAAAATGAGAGAATCAAAGGAGCAAAAGGTGGGCTCAGCAGGGGGAAAGGAAGAATGGAGAGAGGGGAGGAGGAGAGAAAGGCAAGTCGGTGTGTTGAATGGGGAGCAGAGAGGAGGGGGGGAGGGTAGTGAGGAGGAAGGAACAAAACCTCGAAAAGGAGGAAGCGTGGGGAAGGGAAGGAAAAGATTCAAGCAGGACAGAGGCAGGAAGGTGGGCAGCAGACGTATGAGAAGACTGGTGAAAATGAGGAGAAGAAAAAAATGGAAAAGTGAAGTGAAGAATGAAGCTGTTTAGTTGTGCTGTTGATGAGAGGGGGAGACAGGGATGAGTAAGGTAGAAGAGAGGGGGAGAAAAGAGGACAGAGAGAGGTGGAAAGTAGGACCTGACAGGTAACTGACCGATGAAGGAGAGGATAACCCTTTCTTACCCAAGCTCCAAAGGTGGTCTCCTGACCAAGTGGCACTTAGTGAACTGCTGGGAGTGAGACAGGTCGGGGAGGGAGAACAAGGATTGTGGGGAGTACTCGTGAAGGAATGAATACACGTTGTGACCTCCACAAAGGGTCGTGTATACTGTCAGCGAATTCCACACGAAATCCTCGCTTCATATCCTGAAACTTGAGTAAAAGGGTGAATCATGGGCCAGAGAAACCATTAACAGATATTTCCCAATTTGTTGCCATTGAGAGATAGGGGTTGCCTGGCGAGGAGGTCTGCTCGCCATGGTTTTCATATGTTATGAGAATATGCTTTCCAAGTTTTGGCCATCATGAGAGGAAACAGTATTGGAGTAAGAGGTTGAGGGTCGCGCAGAGTGTACAGTGATGCTGTTCTAAGGCAACGGGCTATTTTAGATACAAGATATCTTCAAGAAAATACATTCAGAAAATAGCTTAAGAACAAATAAAATCATTACAACAGCGTGCTCCATGCTTCGCTCTGATCCAACTCTGATTAAAGCCTTTAGGATGATGTCAGGCATATACGGTAGTTGACATAGCATTATTTTGTTTGGATAGTACAAAAATGTTTTCCCAGTTAAGTTATAGAGGCAAATTAATTGGCTGACCTTATTATGGTCAGGATTCCATACAGTTTGTGTTTTATGAAGGAAGCACGACATTTGTATCCTCAGAGCCTAACCCCTGATTTCCACGGTTGGCAGAACGGCGGAGGAGTCATAGGTTTCCATCAAAGTCTTTAGGTGAGTTCCAATGTCAAGGAAGGATCTCCAAACCTGATTGGAGGATGCACGTCATCAA